>NC_091203.1:21223065-21305565 GCF_040958095.1 Procambarus clarkii | reverse complement strand
ACCTCCAGTGAGAGGCAGCCATCTTGGAAAAAATTCCCAGACTGCCCTAGGGTTGCTGGCTGGGTTAGTACTGAATGAGCAACCATGGGTGACGCACGCACGCGCCTCTGGCTCCCAAACACCTGTCTGACGCAGTGTTGAAAGATGATGGTCTGTCGGTAAAATTCAAACCTTATTGTTTGAAGAACATAAGGGTCATAATATTGGGGAAGCCAGGCGCAATAAGGACCTAACACAAATTTCGGATGCAGGTGATACAGCACCTATGAGGACGATACAGCGAGTGTATCCAGTTGTAGCTCTGAGCGTCACCCTTGCAGTCCTATGCTATCTACAATTTATTTAGATGATACATAGATGAATCGTTTTCTGCATTCAGTGATGATGCATCTGATACAAATAGCATAGATGAACAGTGTTAGCGGCTTCCATGGTGGTGTTTTCCATAGATATTTTCATGAATACCTGAATCTCTTCCTAACTGACGGACACTCTTTGAAGCTAGCTGAATCTCTTCCTGACTGACGGACACTCTAGAGGTAAGCTGAATCTCTTCCTGACTGACGGACACTCTTGAGGTTAGCTGAATCTCTTCCTGACTGACGGACACTCTAGAGGTAAGCTGAATCTCTTCCTGACTGACGGGCACTCTTAAGGTAAGCTGAATCTCTTCCTGACTGACGGACACTCTTGAGGTTAGCTGAATCTCTTCCTGACTGACGGACACTCTAGAGGTAAGCTGAATCTCTTCCTGACTGACGGACACTCTTGAGGCTAGCTGAATCTCTTCCTGTGTGGGACCATACAAAGCAATCCTTTTAAGACTACCTTACAAATTGATCTTTTCAATACTACCTTATGCTTTACAAGCTTGGCTACATACAACCTACAAGTACTAAAGCCAAGGGTGTACGTGAGTGCGTTATTTGCAAGCACACAATGAAGAAACAGAGCGAAAATTTATCTGTAGCTGGTGTACTGAGAGCGTAGTCGCGCTGTGTACCATGGGCTACTTTTTTTTTTTTTTTTTTTTGAAATATATACAAGAGTTGTTACATTCATGTACAGCCACTAGTACGCGTAGCGTTTCGGGCAGGTCCCTGGAATACGATCCCCTGCCGCGAAGAATCGTTTTTTCATCCAAGTACACATTTTACTGTTGCGTTAAACAGAGGCTACAGTTAAGGAATTGAGCCCAGTAAATCCTCCCCGGCCAGGATACGAACCCATGACATAGCGCTCGCGGAACGCCAGGCGAGTGTCTTACCACTACACCACGGAGACTGTACTTCGTTGATTATTACTCACTTCCGAAGTACTGAGTGTGTAATACAGTGTGGTACTGTGTAAATAGTGTGTGAAACTGTATATATTGTAATTTCAATGATTTTTTAACAGGTAATATTGCGACAATAAACATTTATTGTGGACACATTACTGATACATGTATCACAGTCCCAGGGAACATTATGAACGTTCTACTGTATACATATTGTAAAGGACACAAATATGCATCATATTCGATAAAAAAAACAAATAAAACCGCATTGGAAATACATAATTACAGTTTCCGTGGTGTAGTGGTAAGACACTCGCCTGGCGTTCCGCGAGCGCTATGTCATGGGTTCGTATCCTGGCCGGGGAGGATTTACTGGGCGCAATTCCTTAACTGTAGCCTCTGTTTAACGCAACAGTAAAATGTGTACTTGGATGAAAAAACGATTCTTCGCGGCAGGGGATCGTATTCCAGGGACCATAGGATTAAGGACTTGCCCGAAACGCTACGCGTACTAGTGGCTCTACAAGAATGTAACAACTCTTGTATATATCTCAAAAAATAAAAAATAAAAAAAAATAAAACAAATAATTGAAAATATATTTGTGGCAACACCCGGTGCTTGAATGGCCCGCGCGACCGTGTCTGGGCCGCTTCGTAATTACAATTATTACTGAACCTATACCTATAATAGGTTAAGTAATAATTGTAATTACGAAGCAATAAGATGCTTATCTTAACATACTAAGAAGGTTAGGTAAGGTCGGTGTTTTCTATGAATGAAGCTTTTCAAGGTAAACTAGTATGTTTAGTATGACACATATGCACGTATTTAATAAGTCAATATTGACTATACGAAAGTGCGAGAACGGGTTGCTGGACGATTCACCCACGGGCGACCAGCCCTGATGACACAGCGGACCTTGTTCACGTCCTTACAGGCAAAGTAAGTGGAATTTGGTATTTATTTTTACATAGACATGTTCAGGGAAGGGAATTTAACATTTTACGAAGAAAAAAATAATTTTTTGGGAACACTTTATTTCATGCACACCGGGTGAAACACTACACAGCACTGTGGTTGATCACCTTCATAGGTTAAGTGCTTAATTGAACACTAGTTTCTTTATAAGCAGTCTTACCCTTTCAGAGTAGGAGAGCCATAAATGTATGTGTATGTATGTATGTGTGTGTATATGTATAGGTATGTATGTATATGTACAAATCCACAAGGGCCGTGACGAGGATTCGAACCTGCGTCCGGGAGCATCCCAGACACTGCCTTAATCGACTGAGCTACGACAGGGTCAAAAGGGTTGAAACCGAAGTTCTACTGAACTTACTGGATCCCATAGCCTCTCCGAGGCACAAACCAGGCTTTTACACAACCCCCAATCCCTTGTGGATTTGTTCATTTGATGCATCACGGTAGTGTGATCTCTGTGTGTGGTATGTATATGTATATATATGTACATGTGTACGCATGTATATGTATTTATGTGTATAAAGTATATGTGGAAGCTGATCAGAATTACATTTCACCTTTGTAAATGCACGTTAATGACACTGTAAAGAACACATCGACCACTTTATGTAAGGCATATGTAAATCTGTGTGTCTAGGTATTTATGTCTGTAAGATAGATTAGCATTTTAAAAGCACTACAATCACCTACTGTGATTGTTTAATAAATCCCTGAACTACATGTTTAACACATCTCTCACCCTGTCCATGGAGGACAGAAGAAAATGTATATATGCTGGTTAGCATTGTAAATGTCTGGCCACGTCTGTGGTAGAAAATAATAATAAAAAAAAGAAATAAAAAACCACCCGGGTGTGGGAATCAGCCCAGACACCGAGATAATGGAAGGGAGGAGAGGGAGAGGAGGAAAGAGTGTGAGGGAGAGAATGCGAGGAAGAGAGATAAAGGGAACGTGAGGAAGGTTGGTCTTATCTTCCTCTTGAGGCGACACACACTTTCTTATCAGGTCTTACCTGATCCGGGAGTCCTTCCAACACGACTACCACACCGCCACCACAGCCCTCAGGGCCACCACACCACCACCACAGTTCTCAGGGCCACCACACACCACCACCACAGCCCTCAGGGCCACCACACACCACCACCACAGCCCACAGGGCCACCACACACCACCACCACAGCCCTCAGGGCCACCACACACCACCACCACAGCCCTCAGGGGCCACCACACCGCCACCACAGCCCTCAGGGCCACTACACACCACCACCACATTTCTCTGGGCCACCACACACCACCACCACAGCCCTCAGGGGCCACCACACACCACCACCACAGCCCTCAGGGGCCACCACACACCACCACCACAGCCCTCAGGGCCACCACACCACCACCACAGTCCTCAGGGGCCACCACACACCACCACCACAGCCCACAGGGCCACCACACACCACCACCACAGCCCTCAGGGCCACCACACACCACCACCACAGCCCTCAGGGGCCACCACACCGCCACCACAGCCCTCAGGGCCACTACACACCACCACCACATTTCTCTGGGCCACCACACACCACCACCACAGCCCTCAGGGGCCACCACACACCACCACCACAGCCCTCAGGGGCCACCACACACCACCACCACAGCCCTCAGGGCCACCACACCACCACCACAGTCCTCAGGGGCCACCACACACCGCCACCACAGCCCTTAGGGCCACCACACACCACCACCACAGCCCTCAAGGGCCGCCACACACCACCACCACAGCCCTCAGGGGCCACCACACACCACCACCACAGCCCTCAGGGCCACCACACACAACCACCACAGCCCTCAGAGGCCACCACCACCACCACAGCCCTCAGGGGCCACCACACCACCACCACAACAGCCCTCAGGGCCACCACACCACCACCACCACGGCCCTCAGGGGCCACCACACACCACCACAGCCCTCAGGGGCCACCACACACCACCACAGCCCTCAGGGGCCACCACACACAACCACCACAGCCCTCAGGGGCCATCAAACACCACCACCACAGCCCTCAGGGCCACCACACACCACCACCACAGCCCTCAGGGCCGCCACACACCACCACCACAGCCCTCAGGGGCCACCACACACCACCACCACAGCCCTCAGGGCCACCACACACAACCACCACAGCCCTCAGAGGCCACCACCACCACCACAGCCCTCAGGGGCCACCACACCACCACCACCACAGCCCTCAGGGCCACCACACCACCACCACCACGGCCCTCAGGGGCCACCACACACCACCAGAGCCCTCAGGGGCCACCACACACCACCACAGCCCTCAGGGGCCACCACACACAACCACCATAGCCCTCAGGGGCCATCAAACACCACCACCACAGCCCTCAGGGCCACCACATACCACCACCACTGCCCTCAGGGCCGCCACACGCCACCACCACAGCCCTCAGGGGCCACCACACACAACCACCAGAGCCCTCATAGGCCACCACCACCACCACAGCCCTCAGGGGCCACCACACCACCACCACCACAGCCCTCAGGGGCCACCACACACAACCACCACAGCCCTCAAAGGCCACCACCACCACCACAGCCCTCAGGAGCCACCACACCACCACCACAGCCCTCAGGGCCACCACACCACCACCACCACGGCCCTCAGGGGCCACCACACACCACCACAGCCCTCAGGGCCACCACACACCACCACCATCAGCCCTCAGGGCCACCACACACCACCACAGCCCTCAGGGCCACCACACACCACCAACAGCCCTCAGGGGCCACCACACACAACCACCACAGCCCTCAGGGCCACCACACACCACCACCACAGCCCTCAGGGCCACCACACACCACCACAGCCCTCAGGGCCACCACACACCACCATCACAGCCCTCAGGGCCACCACACACCACCACAGCCCTCAGGGCCACCACACACCTCCACCACAGCCCTCAGGGCCACCACACCACCCCCACCACAGCCCTCAGGGCCACTACACCACCACCACAGCCCTCAGGGGCCACCACACACCACCTCCACGGCCCTCAGGGGCCACCACACACCACCACAGCCCTCAGGGCCACCACACACCACCACCACAGCCCTCAGGGGCCACCACACACCACCACAGCTCTCAGGGCCACCACACACCACCATCACAGCCCTCAGGGCCACCACACCACCACCACAGCCCTCAGGGGCCACCACACCACCACCACAGCCCTCAGGGCCACCACACACCACCACCACAGCCCTCAGGGCCACCACACCACCACCACAGCCCTCAGGGCCACCACACACCACCACCACAGCCCACAGGGCCACCACACACCACCACCACAGACCTCAGGGGCCACCACACCACCACCACAGCCCTCAGGGCCACCACACACCACCACCACAGCCCTCAGGGCCACCACACCCCCACCATCACAGCCCTCAGGGCCACCACACACCACCACCACAGCCCTCAGGGCCACCACACCACCACCACAGCCCTCAGAGGCCACCACACCACCACCACAGCCCTCAGGGCCACCACACACCACCACCACAGCCCTCAGGGCCACCACACCACCACCACAGCCCTCAGGGCCACCACACCACCACCACAGCCCTCAGGGCCACCACACCACCACCACAGCCCTCAGGGCCACCACACACCACCACCACAGCCCTCAGGGCCACTACACACCACCACCACAGCCCTCAGGGGCCACCACACCACCACCACAGCCCTCAGGGCCACCACACACTACTACCACAGCCCTCAGGGCCACCACACCACCACCACCACAGCCCTCAGGGACCACCACACACCACCACCACAGCCCTCAGGGGCACCACACACCACCACCACAGCCCTCAGGGCCACCACACACCACCACGACAGCCCTCAGGGCCACCACACACCACCACCACAGCCCTCAGGGCCACCACACACCACCACCACAGCCCTCAGGGCCACCACACACCACCACCACAGCCCTCAGGGCCACCACACACCACCACCACAGCCCTCAGGGCCACCACACACCACCACCACAGCCCTCAGGGCCACCACACTCCACCACCACAGCCCTCAGGGCCACCACACACCACCACCACAGCCCTCAGGGCCACCACACACCACCACCACAGCCCTCAGGGCCACCACACACCACCACCACAGCCCTCAGGGGCCACCACACACCACCACCACAGCCCTCAGGGCCACCACACACCACCAACACAGCCCTCAGGGCCACCACACACCACCACCACAGCCCTCAGGGGCCACCACACAATACCACCACAGCCCTCAGGGCCACCACACAACACCACCACAGCCCTCAGGGGCCACCACACACCACCACCACAGCCCTCAGGGCCACCACACACCACCACCACAGCCCTCAGGGCCACCACACCACCACCACAGCCCTCAGGGGCCACCACGCACCACCACCACAGCCCTCAGGGCCACCACACCACCACCACAGCCCTCAGGGGCCACCACACCACCACCACAGCCCTCAGGGGCCACCACACACCACCACCACAGCCCTCAGGGCCACCACACCACCACCACAGCCCTCAGGGGCCACCACACACCACCACAGCCCTCAGGGGCCACCACACACCACCAACACAGCCCTCAGGGCCACCACACCACCACCACAGCCCTCAGGGCCACCACACCACCACCACAGCCCTCAGGGCCACCACACCACCACCACAGCCCTCAGGGCCATCACACACCACCAACACAGCCCTCAGGGCCACCACACCACCACCACAGCCCTCAGGGCCACCACACACCACAGCCCTCAGGGCCACCACACACCACCACCACAGCCTTCAGGGCCACCACACCACCACCACCACAGCCCTCAGGGCCACCACACACCACCACCACAGCCCTCAGCACCACCACACCACCACCACAGCCCTCAGGGCCACCACACCACCACCACAGCCCACCAAAACCAATACACAGTTTAAAATTCTCTTTAAACTCTGTTGAAAATTAAACCCAAATTTAAGTCTTTATATGAGTTACTGGAATTTGTAATAGGTGTCAATCCTTCTTAAAGAGGGGCATGGGGTTAAGCCCTAAACCACCCAATGACTCTCACTATAGTCACACATCACCATGTAAAGTTGTGTGAGGCTAGCCTCGAGCGTCTGGACTCACACAACATTCACAGATATTATAAATTGTCATTCACATTTGAGTGGAAATTAACATTCCGGGCTGTAGGAGACTCGAACCGGGTACCCCACGTGGGTGAGGTTGAAGCTCTGTCGACCGAGATATTGAGTGGTTTTAATAGGGAAAGCTTCCAGAAGCTGCGATTTGCTGCCAAACTGGAAATTTCTGATAGACATTGACTAGAGAGAACTGTGCTGGGCCAGGGGCTCTCTCTCTCTCTCTCTCTCTCTCTGTCTCTCTCTTTCTCTCTCTCTCTCTCTCTCTCTCTCTCTCTCTCTCTCTCTCTCTCTCTCTCTCTCTCTCTCTCTCTCTCTCTCTCTCTCTCTTTCCCCTCCAACCTTTTCCACAAAATACCTCCTTTCCCGCTTTGATGCTGTCGTCTCCTCTCCCCTTTTCCATCCTCTGTCTTAATCTCCTCCCCTTTCCATCCTCTCTTATCTTCCCTCTCTTCTACTATCCCCTCTTCTCATTCCCCTTTCCCCCCTCTTCACCCTTTTCTTCTCTTTCAGAAAATTATCCAACAACAACATATCCAATAATTCAGACTTGACTAACAGAAAATCGCATGTGGGGGGGGGGGAGGGGTTGAGTTAGATGACGAAATCTCTTAACGTGTGACACTGGGGCAGATCCCGGCTAGCACCTGTGCACCTGTTGATTGACGGTTGAGAGGCGGGACCTAAGAACCAGAGCTCAACCCCCGCAAGCACAATTAGGTGAGTACACACACACAAACACACGCACACACGAGAGAGAGAGAGAGAGAGAGAGAGAGAGAGAGAGAGAGAGAGAGAGAGAGAGAGAGAGAGAGAGAGAGAGAGAGAGAGAGAGAGAGAGAGACAGAGAGAGATAGACAGAGAGAGAGAGAGAGAGAGAGAGAGAGAGAGAGAGAGAGAGAGAGAGAGAGAGAGAGAGAGAGAGAGAGAGAGAGAGAGAGAGAGAGAGAGAGAGAGAGAGAGAGAGAGAGAGAGAGAGAGAGAGAGAGAGAGAGAGAGAGAGAGAGAGAGAGAGAGAGAGAGAGAGAGAGAGAGAGAGAGAGATAGACAGAGAGATAGACAGAGAGAGATAGACAGAGAGATAGACAGAGAGAGAGAGAGAGAGAGAGAGAGAGAGAGAGAGAGAGAGAGAGAGAGAGAGAGAGAGAGAGAGAGACAGAGAGAGATAGACAGAGAGAGATAGACAGAGAGAGAGAGACAGAGAGAGATAGACAGAGAGAGAGAGAGAGAGAGAGAGAGAGAGAGAGAGAGAGAGAGAGAGAGAGAGAGAGAGAGAGAGAGAGAGAGAGAGAGAGAGAGAGAGACAGAGAGAGAGAGACAGAGAGACAGAGAGAGAGAGAGAGAGAGAGAGAGAGAGAGAGAGAGAGAGAGAGAGAGAGAGAGAGAGAGAGAGAGAGAGAGAGAGAGAGAGAGAGAGAGAGAGACAGAGAGAGAGAGAGAGACTGTAACCCTTTCCACTACCGCCCACAACATGGGTATGGGGTGTTTAATTCCTTAATTAATTAACTAAACAAACTAACTATCGGGTTAAGAAAAGTCCCAAAGACCATACCATCTTGACCGGTAGAAAGATATCGTTTGTTATCGAAATTACAATACCAAGTCTTATATCCTTATGGTATAAAGACTAAAATGTCAACTGGGAGACGTGTCTGGGCTGTCATCCTCACATGCTGATCCACCAGACTGTTGAAACTGAGCCTTATAATTGTGAGATTTTTTTTTCTCTGACAATTATCAAAAGAATTAAGTCCTATTGATGTTACGTTAATCGTAACTACCTCGCAAGAGAGGCAGACCTTTAACAGCAAGAGCTGCCAGTGGCAGATATTTAATCTTAAAGCCTAAGATCATAGGACCGCGGGAGCAAACCGCCAGGCTACACCACTCGGGTAACACCTGTCACTTAGGTCGCTGGCTCCTCCTAGTTTGACAACTAATAAAGGGTAGCCGACGGATTCTCACTTCTTATTTATAGAAGTGTGGTGCTGTGCAATGGACTCGAGCTTTAGATACAGACTTAATATGAACATAAGCAGGCAAAGCGTTGCAGAACATGAAATGTGGGGCAGTAATATTGGAAGGTTTGACGTAAACGACCGTTTTCTATAACACAACAATTTATTCACAAAAAAATAACTAAAACTACTACACAGTGAATTTACGTTACTTTACTGTCACTCCAGTGGCACATTAAAGAACAGCTAATCAACAGCCTGATGGACCCACGGTCTCCTTATCCCGTCGTCGCTGACTGACTAATGACACTAACTGAGCACAGTGATGCCCACTGGTGACGCAAGCTTGCAATCAATATTGTCACGGCTTCACGGTGATCAATACTATAATCACAAAGACTTGACTGGCGCTCGCTGCCCACAACGAGGTACCAATTAAGTAACAAGGTGGTTAACCCAAGAATGATAACCCCTTATAAAAATCTTACGTTAACACTTGTCCCTCAGGACAATCAACAACAAAAGTTACTCTAATTGAATTTAAACAATTACGTTAACACACACGTGTCTCAGCGACACTAAAATGGCATCAATAACTCGTAAATCAATTAATTACATCAACTTGAAAGTCAAGCATTCGGTGAGTAATTCCCAATTAATTACTGAATACAACAGCCTATTAATTCAGACGAGTATTGATAAAGCCTACTGTCTCTCAACTGACAGTTCACTTCCGGTCTTACGACAAGATTACCTTAACGAGGGTAGACTACTGTACCACACACAATGTTCCAATACTCCGTGTAAACAACAACATCAACACCTGGTAAATTCACTAAGTGGCGGTTACTAATTATCTTTAATTAGCTATGAGTGCTTAATCACTCTGTCCGCAGACAGATCTGATCAGTCCAACGAATTACAGCAGCTTAATTACAGCGCAATTGACTCCGATCATAACAGACCGTCAACCCCTTACGTTAATCAATCAATTAACGACAGCTCGTTAAATCGTTAACACTACGTTAGTCTTCACTTGACAATTCCTCCACTGCGTGAACTTCACTGTGACTGTTGCCTTTACACGTCTCTACGTTAATCACAACAATGTTCAACGAACAAGTGACCTCGTTAAGTAAATCGTGACCCCCGGTGACGTTAACTGACTTTAATTCTCACGGAATCCTTCACAGTACACAACGCCTTCCACCAAGGACAAACTTGTCTACGGTTTACACACGGTACAACACAGTACACCACAGCACAACACAGTATATCCTTACCGCTCACGGCAAAACTTGTAAATGACTTCCCTCAGTAAATTATCCACCAATAATTCACACTTTACCACAACACAACAGTAAAATTTATAACCAAGGGAAACCTCCCTGTTACCACTTTCACTGCTGAAAAAGGGAATCAAATTACAGGAATACATACGCGGCACATAGTGAAAAATAGCAGCAAATAACTCACTTTACTCTACCTCTGAATGTGTCTCTAGGTGTCCTCACACACGTCAAAATCACAGTTGGGCCCAACCTCAACTTGATGACGGCAACCAGGGTAAACTCACACGTCTCCAATTCCCATTCACCTCCCCAGGTGGTCCCAGGGACAGAGGACAGACGGAACACTGGTGGCGAACCCAGCTTCAGAGTTTTATTACCCAAAACGGAAACAGTGTACTTACATCAATCACGCGTGCCCACTACATACACACACATACACGTCAACCTCACACTCCCACTGCTGCTGCTGGATGATGATGTAGGCGTCCTCACTTCCTACACGTGGTCAGGTGGAGCACAGGGTCCTAGACCACGGGGTTAGCTCCACACACAGAGACCAGGTGGCGCGAACACGCTGGCTTAGGCAGACCAGGGTGCGCGCACAACAGCAGGGATGCGGTACCACGCCCTTCCACTTGACACGGTACCCCAGGATACGACGGTACACGGTGTTACACGGTACACGAGACCCAAGACGGACTCCTTCACTGTTCGTTTGTTTTACCTCAGAATTAGGAACTTTAAGGTTTCTCTCATAACACTGAAACCTTCTCTAGCACGTCTCACTGCAGTACCTTCAAGAACAGATACAATAGACGGTGGATGTCACTTTCGTAGCCCGATAATTAATGCCTCACTCAGTCCAGTTGCTCTAAGATGGCGTCCCACAATTACACGGCTAGATGACAAGTTCACACTGTTCGGTACAAGCAACTTTCCGACTACCGGATTCTTACGGACGTCACACGGAAAGATAGCAAGATGATAGGCGTGACTTTAGTAACGTTGCAGGCGGTATTTCCCGATGTTTGGCCTAGCACTAAAAATTACGTCCTCTCATAGCAACGTTCTAGGTAACAATGTTTTTTCCCGCCAAGACTACGCCTGGGGTAACATGCTGTACCCCTCAGCGTCTTGACCAATCACGGTTCAGCATTCCTGAGGCCCAGGAGCCTTGGCCAATGGCGCACCTGCCCCATGACGCTACCCCCTCTCTCACGAGGTGGACACGTGATAGGGGGGGGGGGGTGGTCTACAGCCGTTAACCCCCCATACCTCCCTCTCTACACTTGTACAAAATTTCCCTGAAATCAACTCCCTCTTGTAATTTCCTTCACAGACCTGATACAGCGATCAGAATGACATCAATGGCTGGCAAATGTCCCGGGCTGTCCAACGACACCCAACACGACTGTGGAAAAGTTATATTCAGAAAGTTGAATCACGGTGCACATCACTGGTGCACTGTGCAATTTCGTACTTCATTCAGTGCACGAGAGAGCGGGAAAAATATGTCTCCTGACAATAATACACAAGCTTCAAGTCGTACCGTTTTGGTACATTTGTACCGCTGGCATAAACCAGTACCACAGTACAGAGAGCACCTTACCCCGCCCTCACAGCTGGGGTACCAAGCACCAATTTAGAAATTCTCGTACGCCAACACCTGGGAGTCGGCGGCTTGTCATCGTCAGCCCCGCCACTGTTTACATCAACCAGCTGATTAATTCCCATTTAAATTAAAAGGGAGAAATACCTACGGCAACGGGATGCGAACCCGTGCAGCAAGATGAGCAGCTGGTCCATGTGTTGATGTGGTGATGAACCACCACCTGGCTTTATATGGGTTCATCAACAGCCAGTTTGTTGACTTGTACGGTCGTCTGGACCCCCCCCCCCCTAGTGTGGCGGGTCAGGCCAGTGTGACTGTGATGGTGGAGTGTGAGGGTTGGTCACTGTCACTGTCACTGTCACTCTCACTCTCACTGTCACTGTCACTGTCACACCTCTGAAGTGTATCTGAAAATCTTCCCAAGTGTTCGGTCACACGCGGACATGAAGACTGGATGTTGTGGTGTTAATAATTGGCTCTAAGTTAGCACTAGTGTGTGAACTCGCACTAGTGTGTGAACCAGCACTATAGTGAGTGGACTAGCACTAGTGTGTGAACTAGCACTAGTGAGTGAACTAGGACTAGTGTGTGGACTAGCACTAGTGAGTGAACTAGCACTAGTGTGTGAACTAGCACTAGTGAGTGAACTAGGACTAGTGTGTGGACTAGCACTAGTGTGTGAACTAGCACTATAGTGTGAACTAGCACTAGTGAGTGAACTAGCACTAGTGTGTGAACTAGCACTAGTGTGTGAACTAGCACTAGTGTGTGAACTAGCACTAGTGTGTGAACTATCACTAGTGTGTGAACTAGCACTAGTGTGTGAACTAGCACTAGTGAGTGAACTAGCACTAGTGTGTGAACTAGCACTAGTGTGTGAACTAGCACTAGTGTGTGAACTAGCACTAGTGAGTGAACTAGCACTAGTGTGTGAACTAGCACTAGTGTGTGAACTAGCACTAGTGAGTGAACTAGCACTATAGTGTGTGAACTAGCACTAGTGTGTGAACTATCACTAGTGTGTGAACTAGCACTATAGTGTGTGAACTAGCACTAGTGTGTGAACTAGCACTAGTGTGTGAACTAGCACTAGTGAGTGAACTATCACTAGTGTGTGAACTAGCACTAGTGAGTGAACTAGCACTAGTGTGTGAACTAGCACTAGTGTGTGAACTAGCACTATAGTGTGTGAACTAGCACTAGTGTGTGAACTAGCACTAGTGTGTGAACTAGCACTATAGTGTGTGAACTAGCACTAGTGTGTGAACTAGCACTATAGTGTGTGAACTAGCACTAGTGTGTGAACTAGCACTAGTGTGTGAACTAGCCCTAGTGAGTGAACTAGCACTAGTGTGTGAACTATCACTATAGTGAGTTGACTAGCACTAGTGTGTGAACTAGCACTAGTGAGTGAACTAGCACTAGTGTGTGAACTAGCACTATAGTGAGTTGACTAGCACTAGT
The DNA here is from genome assembly GCF_040958095.1 of Procambarus clarkii. Classification (NCBI taxonomy): domain Eukaryota; kingdom Metazoa; phylum Arthropoda; class Malacostraca; order Decapoda; family Cambaridae; genus Procambarus; species Procambarus clarkii. Next base: position 21,291,772 of record NC_091203.1, on the reverse strand, counting down.
GTGTGAACTAGCACTAGTGAGTGAACTAGCACTAGTGTGTGAACTAGCACTAGTGTGTGAACTAGCACTAGTGTGTGAACTAGCACTAGTGAGTGAACTAGCACTAGTGTGTGTGAACTAGCACTAATGTGTGAACTAGCACTAGTGTGTGAACTAGCACTAGTGAGTGAACTAGCACTAGTGTGTGTGAACTATCACTAGTGTGCGAACTAGCACTAGTGAGTGAACTAGCACTAGTGTGTGAACTAGCACTAGTGAGTGAACTAGCACTAGTGTGTGAACTAGCACTAGTGTGTGAACTAGCACTAGTGTGTGAACTAGCACTAGTGTGTGAACTAGCACTAGTGAGTGAACTAGCACTAGTGAGTGAACTAGCACTATAGTGTGTGAACTAGCACTAGTGTGTGAACTAGCACTAGTGTGTGGACTAGCACTAGTGAGTGAACTAGCACTAGTGTGTGAACTAGCACTAGTGTGTGAACTAGCACTAGTGTGTGAACTAGCACTTGTGTGTGAACTAGCACTAGTGTGTGAACTAGCACTAGTGAGTGAACTAGCACTATAGTGTGTGAACTAGCACTAGTATGTGAACTAGCACTAGTATGTGAACTAGCACTATAGTGTGTGAACTAGCACTAGTGTGTGGACTAGCACTAGTGTGTGTGAACTAGCACTAGTGTGTGGACTAGCACTAGTGTGTAAACTAGCACTAGTGTGTGGACTAGCACTAGTGTGTGAACTAGCACTAGTGTGTGAACTAGCACTAGTGTGTGAACTAGCACTAGTGTGTGAACTAGCACTAGTGAGTGAACTATCATTATAGTGAGTTGACTAGCACTAGTGTGTGAACTAGCACTAGTGAGTGAACTAGCACTAGTGTGTGAACTATCACTATAGTGAGTTGACTAGCACTAGTGTGTGAACTAGCACTAGTGAGTGAACTAGCACTAGTGTGTGAACTAGCACTATAGTGAGTTGACTAGCACTAGTGTGTGAACTAGCACTAGTGAGTGAACTAGCACTAGTGTGTGAACTAGCACTAGTGTGTGAACTAGCACTAGTGTGTGAACTAGCACTAGTGAGTGAACTAGCACTAGTGTGTGTGAACTAGCACTAGTGTGTGAACTAGCACTAGTGTGTGAACTAGCACTAGTGAGTGAACTAGCACTAGTGTGTGTGAACTAGCACTAGTGTGTGAACTAGCACTAGTGTGTGAACTAGCACTACTGTGTGAACTAGCACTAGTGTGTGAACTAGCACTAGTGTGTGAACTATCACTATAGTGTGTGAACTAGCACTAGTGAGTGAACTAGCACTAGTGTGTGAACTAGCACTAGTGAGTGAACTAGCACTAGTGAGTGAACTAGCACTAGTGTGTGAACTAGCACTAGTGTGTGAACTAGCACTAGTGAGTGAACTAGCACTAGTGTGTGAACTAGCACTAGTGTGTGAACTAGCACTAGTGTGTGAACTAGCACTATAGTGTGTGAACTAGCACTATAGTGTGTGAACTAGCACTAGTGTGTGAACTAGCACTAGTGAGTGAACTAGCACTAGTGTGTGAACTAGCACTAGTGTGTGGACTAGCACTAGTGTGTGAACTAGCACCAGTGTTTGAACTAGCACTAGTGTGTGTACTAGCACTAGTGTGTGTGAACTAGCACTAGTGTGTGAACTAGCACTAGTGAGTGAACTAGCACTAGTGTGTGAACTAGCACTAGTGTGTGCACTAGCACTATAGTGTGTGAACTAGCACTAGTGTGTGAACTAGCACTAGTGTGTGTGTGAACTAGCACTAGTGTGTGTGAACTAGCACTAGTGTGTGAACTAGCACTAGTGTGTGAACTAGCACTAGTGTGTGAACTAGCACTAGTGTGTGAACTAGCACTAGTGTGTGAACTATCACTAGTGTGTGAACTAGCACTAGTGTGTGAACTAGCACTAGTGAGTGAACTAGCACTAGTGTGTGAACTAGCACTAGTGTGTGAACTAGCACTAGTGTGTGAACTAGCACTAGTGAGTGAACTAGCACTAGTGTGTGAACTAGCACTAGTGTGTGAACTAGCACTAGTGAGTGAACTAGCACTATAGTGTGTGAACTAGCACTAGTGTGTGAACTATCACTAGTGTGTGAACTAGCACTATAGTGTGTGAACTAGCACTAGTGTGTGAACTAGCACTAGTGTGTGAACTAGCACTAGTGAGTGAACTATCACTAGTGTGTGAACTAGCACTAGTGAGTGAACTAGCCACTAGTGTAGTGAACTAGCACTAGTGTGTGAACTAGCACTATAGTGTGTGAACTAGCACTAGTGTGTGAACTAGCACTATGTGTGAACTAGCACTATAGTGTGTGAACTAGCACTAGTGTGTGAACTAGCACTAGTGTGTGAACTAGCACTAGTGTGTGAACTAGCACTAGTGTGTGAACTAGCCCTAGTGAGTGAACTAGCACTAGTGTGTGAACTATCACTATAGTGAGTTGACTAGCACTAGTGTGTGAACTAGCACTAGTGAGTGAACTAGCACTAGTGTGTGAACTAGCACTATAGTGATGTGACTAGCACTAGTGTGTGAACTAGCACTAGTGAGTGAACTAGCACTAGTGTGTGAACTAGCACTAGTGTGTGAACTAGCACTAGTGTGTGAACTAGCACTAGTGAGTGAACTAGCACTAGTGTGTGTGAACTAGCACTAAGTGTGTGAACTAGCACTAGTGTGTGAACTAGCACTAGTGAGTGAACTAGCACTAGTGTGTGTGAACTAGTCACTAGTGTGTGAACTAGCACTAGTGAGTGAACTAGCACTAGTGTGTGAACTAGCACTAGTGAGTGAACTAGCACTAGGTGTGAACTAGCACTAGTGTGTGACTAGCACTATGTGTGGAACTAGCACTAGTGTGTGAACTAGCACTAGTGAGTGAACTAGCACTAGTGAGTGAACTAAGCACTAGTATTGTGTGAACTAGCACTAGTTGTGTGAACTAGCACTAGTGTGTGAACTAGCACTAGTGAGTGACTAGCACTAGTGTGTGAACTAGCACTAGTTGTGTGAACTAGCAATAGTGTGTGAACTAGCACTAGTGTGTGAACTAGCACTAGTGTGTGAACTAGCACTAGTGTGTGAACTAGCACTATAGTGTGTGAACTAGCACTAGTGATGTGAACTAGCACTAGTATGTGAACTAGCACTAGTGTGTGAACTAGCACTAGTGTGTGAACTAGCACTAGTGTGTGTACTAGCACTAGTGGTGTGAACTAGCACTAGTGTAGTGAACTAGCACTAGTGTGTGAACTAGCACTAGTGTGTGGAACTAGCACTAGTGTGTGAACTAGCACTAGTGTGTGAACTAGCACTAGTGTGTGAACTAGCACTAGTGAGTGAACTATCATTATAGTGAGTTGACTAGCACTAGTGTGTGAACTAGCCACTAGTGAGTGAACTAGCACTAGTGTGTGAACTATCACTAAGTGAGTTGACTAGCACTAGTGTGTGAACTAGCACTAGTGAGTGAACTAGCACTAGTGTGTGAACTAGCACTATAGTGAGTTGACTAGCACTAGTGTGTGAACTAGCACTAGTGAGTGAACTAGCACTAGTGTGTGAACTAGCACTAGTGTGTGAACTAGCACTAGTGTGTGAACTATCACTAGTGAGTGAACTAGCACTAGTGTGTGTGAACTAGCACTAGTGTGTGAACTAGCACTAGTGTGTGAACTAGCACTAGTGAGTGAACTAGCACTAGTGTGTGTGAACTAGCACTAGTGTGTGAACTAGCACTAGTGTGTGAACTAGCACTACTGTGTGAACTAGCACTAGTGTGTGAACTAGCACTAGTGTGTGAACTATCACTATAGTGTGTGAACTAGCACTAGTGAGTGAACTAGCACTAGTGTGTGAACTAGCACTAGTGAGTGAACTAGCACTAGTGAGTGAACTAGCACTAGTGTGTGAACTAGCACTAGTGTGTGAACTAGCACTAGTGAGTGAACTAGCACTAGTGTGTGAACTAGCACTAGTGTGTGAACTAGCACTAGTGTGTGAACTAGCACTATAGTGTGTGAACTAGCACTATAGTGTGTGAACTAGCACTAGTGTGTGAACTAGCACTAGTGAGTGAACTAGCACTAGTGTGTGAACTAGCACTAGTGTGTGGACTAGCACTAGTGTGTGAACTAGCACTAGTGTTTGAACTAGCACTAGTGTGTGGACTAGCACTAGTGTGTGTGAACTAGCACTAGTGTGTGAACTAGCACTAGTGAGTGAACTAGCACTAGTGTGTGAACTAGCACTAGTGTGTGGACTAGCACTATAGTGTGTGAACTAGCACTAGTGTGTGAACTAGCACTAGTGAGTGAACTAGCACTAGTGTGTGAACTAGCACTAGTGTGTGTGAACTAGCATTAGTGTGTGAACTAGCACTAGTGTGTGAACTAGCACTAGTGTGTGTGAACTAGCACTAGTGTGTGAACTAGCACTAGTGTGTGAACTAGCACTAGTGTGTGTGAACTAGCACTAATGTGTGAACTAGCACTAGTGTGTGTGAACTAGCACTAGTGTGTGAACTAGCACTAGTGTGTGTGAACTAGCACTAGTGTGTGAACTAGCACTAGTGAGTGAACTAGCACTAGTGTGTGAACTAGCACTATTGTGTGTGAACTAGCACTAGTGTGTGAACTAGCACTAGTGTGTGTGAACTAGCACTAGTGTGTGTGAACTAGCACTATTGTGTGTGAACTAGCACTAGTGTGTAGACTAGCACTAGTGTGTGTGAACTAGCACTAGTGTGTGAACTAGCACTATAGTGTGTGGACTAGCACTAGTGTGTGAACTAGCAATAGTGTGTGAACTAGCACTATAGTGTGTGAACTAGCACTAGTGTGTGAACTAGCACTAGTGTGTGAACTAGCACTATAGTGAGTGAACTAGCACTAGTGAGTGATCTAGCACTATAGTGTGTGAACTAGCACTAGTGAGTGAACTAGCACTAGTGTGTGAACTAGCACTAGTGTATGAACTAGCACTAGTGTGTGAACTAGCACTATAGTGTGTGAACTAGCACTAGTGTGTGAACTAGCACTAGTGTGTGAACTAGCACTGTAGTGTGTGAACTAGCACTAGTGAGTGAACTAGCACTAGTGTGTGAACTAGCACTAGTGTGTGAACTAGCACTATAGTGTGTGAACTAGCACTAGTGAGTGAACTAGCACTAGTGTGTGAACTAGCACTAGTGAGTGAACTAGCACTAGTGAGTGAACTAGCACTATAGTGTGTGAACTAGCACTATAGTGTGTGAACTAGCACTAGTGTGTGAACTAGCACTATAGTGTGAACTAGCACTAGTGTGTGAACTAGCACTATAGTGTGTGAACTAGCACTAGTGTGTGAACTAGCACTAGTGTGTGAACTAGCACTGTAGTGTGTGAACTAGCACTAGTGAGTGAACTAGCACTAGTGTGTGAACTAGCACTAGTGTGTGAACTAGCACTATAGTGTGTGAACTAGCACTAGTGAGTGAACTAGCACTAGTGTGTGAACTAGCACTAGTGAGTGAACTAGCACTAGTGAGTGAACTAGCACTATAGTGTGTGAACCAGCACTAGTGAGTGAACTAGCACTAGTGTGTGAACTAGCACTATAGTGTGAACTAGCACTAGTGTGTGAACTAGCAAATTAGTGGTTCACGGTTACCAATACTTTTATTATTAATTTCGTGACAAACAAACTGGTGAAAGTGTGTGATAAAGACTGGGCCAGACAGTAAGGCTGGACACGCCGCTACTTAGTGTTAAGTCTTAGAAAGTTTTGTGATTTATTGGAAATAAAAAGGCGGAAATTGGCTTTTATTGTTGTGGTAAAAATTACCTACTTTTTGGGTACTTTCAGTTCTTGCGGTGTTGCTCGTCTCGTACTGAAGGTTTTGTGTATTGTGAGGGATTTGTGACTGTTGGCAACACCGCTTTTGTTTATGTCAGTGAGCACGTGGTGAGAAGTGTTGGCAACACTGCTTTTGTTTATGTTAGTGAGAACGTGGTGAGAAGTGTTGGCAACACCGCTTTTGTTTATGTTAGTGAGCACGTGGTGAGAAGTGTTGGCAACACCGCTTTTGTTTATGTCAGTGAGCACGTGGTGAGAAGTGTTGGCAACACCGCTTTTGTTTATGTTAGTGAGCACGTGGTGAGAAGTGTTGGCAACACTGCTTTTGTTTATGTTAGTGAGCACGTGGTGAGAAGTGTTGGCAACACCGCTTTTGTTTATGTTAGTGAGCACGTGGTGAGAAGTGTTGGCAACACCGCTTTTGTTTATGTTAGTGAGCACGTGGTGAGAAGTGTTGGCAACACCGCTTTTGTTTATGTTAGTGAGCACGTGGTGAGAAGTGTTGGCAACACCGCTTTTGTTTATGTTAGTGAGCACGTGGTGAGAAGTGTTGGCAACACCGCTTTTGTTTATGTTAGTGAGCACGTGGTGAAAAGTGTTGGCAACACCGCTTTTGTTTATGTTAGTGAGCACGTGGTGAGAAGTGTTGGCAACACCGCTTTTGTTTATGTTAGTGAGCACGTGGTGAATAGCGTTGACCCTGACCCCACTATGGGTAGCGCTGACCCCCGTGTCTGACCCCACTACGGGCAGCGCTGACCCCATGTCTGACCCCATTACGGGCAGCGCTGACCCCCGTGTCTGACCCCACTACGGGCAGCGCTGACCCCTTGTCTGACCCCACTACGGGCAGCGCTGATCCCCGTGTCTGACCCCACTACGGGCAGCGCTGACCCCCTTGTCTGACCCCACTATGGGTAGCGCTGACCCCTTGTCTGACCCCACTACGGGCAGCGCTGATCCCCGTGTCTGACCCCACTACGGGCCAACGCTGACCCCCGTGTCTGACCCCACTACGGGCAGCGCTGATCCCCGTGTCTGACCCCACTACGGGCCAACGCTGACCCCCGTGCCTGACCCCACTACGGACCCCACAACCATCCTTCAGGAGAAGGTAAGCACCACCTCGACCCTCAAGGGTGACCAACCACTCCGCCTCTTACATACCAACATGGAGGTGGATGTGACCAGTCACATGTTATATATGTGGTATATGATTATAATGTGTATATAGGACTGTCAATAGGCACATTAATAATGACTTTTTCTCTCATTACAGGTAAGACTTTTTTAGCTCATCGCGGGCCACAACTCATCACCTTAAGGTATGTTCCACTTGCCTGTTGCTTCCCAGGATTTGTTTCATCAAAATATTACAGAACACGGAGGTCCATAATATAATTATGGGTATATATATAATATTTCTGTTATTGGTCCCCCTTTTTACTGGTTCTGGGGGGCGCCGAGACCCCCCTTTTTACTGGTTCTGGGGGTGCCGAGATCCCCCCTATTTTACTGGTTCTGGGGGGCGCCGAGATCCCCCTATTTTACTGGTTCTGGGGGCGCTGAGATCCTCCTATTTTACTGGTTCTGGGGGCGCTGAGATCCCCCTATTTTACTGGTTCTGGGGGCGCTGAGATCCCCCTATTTTACTAGTCCTGGGGGCGCCAAGATCCCCCTATTTTACTGGTTCTGGGGGCGCCGAGATCCCCCTATTTTACTGGTTCTGGGGGGCGCCGAGATCCCCCTATTTTACTGGTTCTGGGGGCGCCGAGATCCCCCTATTTTACTAGTCCTGGGGGCGCCGAGATCCCCCTATTTTACTGGTTCTGGGGGCGCCGAGATCCCCCTATTTTACTGGTTCTGGGGGCGCCGAGATTCCCCTATTTTACTGGTTCTGGGGGCGCCGAGATCCCCCTATTTTACTGGTTCTGGGGGCGCCGAGATCCCCCTATTTTACTGGTTCTGGGGGCGCCGAGATTCCCCTATTTTACTGGTTCTGGGGGCGCGGAAATCCCCCTTTTACCAGTCCTGGGGGCGCCAATATCCCCCTTTTACCAGTTCTGGGGGCGCCAGAACCAGTTTTTTTTAATATCAAAAGTTTAGACTTGGAAGGAGGTCCTGATATTGATAGACTTGATGTAGGCAGTTGGTAGACAGTGTTGGTGTTAGTTCTTTAAGGTCGCTGCAGCTTGTGTGAAGGTTTTCTCCTCCGGAGGACTGCAAGAGTGGTGATGGTGGGAGACTTTTCACTGTTGACGGTGAGGCGAGAAGGCTTAAGTGTTGTCTCTTAAGACACGAGAGTGAGACTTAGACTTAGTGAGAGTTAGGTACACTCAAGACTCCTCCAATATCCTCGAGTGCCTGCAGTAGTCACAGAGCTCAAAGTATCTCATACCATTTGTTCTAACATTATTTATTACTACTACCCCTTAGAACCCCTTCCAAGGGGTAGTGTAGCCCCTGAAATATAAATAAATACTCTGAATACTGTCTCTGGCAACTAAAACTTTACCTCGGAAGATAGCTTTACTGGGACAATGATTCTTAGGTAAATATAATTAGATCTCAATAAATGGATGATTGAAAGCTGTGCCATTAGCCGCGTTCACTGGGGTATAGAGAGAGTTACGAGGGATAACATCCAGATGAACACCTCTATTAAGAACAACTCCAGTTCCCAGAACAGCAGGATTACGGAACGGTTGCACAGTTAACGAGCTCCGAAGCACCAGGAGGCTGTTTATAACAATAACAACAGTTGATTGGCAAGTTTTCATGCTTGTAAACTGTTTAATAAATGTAACCAAAGCCGTTAAAGATTCAGGAAAGATGTACGCGTTCGTAAGTACTTGCGTAACTGCTCCGTGAATCAGGCCTCAGGTTCGTAAGTACTTGCGTAACTGCTCCGTGAATCAGGCCCCAGGTTCGTAAGTACTTGCGTAACTGCTCCGTGAATCTGGCCCCAGGTTCGTAAGTATTTGCGAAACTGCTTCGTGAATCTGGCCCCAGGTTCGTAAGTACTTGCGTAACTGCTTCGTGAATCTGGCCCCAGGTTCCTAGGCTCACCAGCTTGTAGATGTCAGGTCAGTCTTCACGAAAGTTTTGTGACATCCTTTACTTACAAGCCACAATGAAGGAGGTCACCTTGGGTCCTTGGTGTGACCAGCACAGAGCTTAGAAGCAGACTGACCTGCGCCAACAAGCTACTGCCCAGGGAGGGAAGGAATTATCAGGGAAGAGCGCCAAGCCATTACGACTATATAGCACTGGGAAGGGGTCAGGATAAGGATTTGGGATGGGACGGAGGGAAGGAATTGTGCCCAACCACTTGTGGTGGACGGTCGGGGATTGAACGGGGTCTGCCAAACGACGGCCGACCAAATAGGATAACTCCCTAGTGGGGAACATTGCCTCAGCGACAGGCAGCTTCTTGGCTAGGTAAACATGCAGTCCCCAACCTGTCCTCTTAAAAAGAACGTCGCTTTTGGCCGTTTGCCCGTATGGCCGAATTTGGACGTAATTTGAAAATGGAAAAAAAAATGAAAATAAATTTGGGATTTTTTTTTTCCAACAACAGTAAGTTAAGGGTCCTCTGATAGGTTAGGTGGGCAGGAAATTCTCATAAAGTTTCAAAACGTTATGAAAAACGTTAATGGAAAGCTTTCTCTTCTAAGCTGGCCGAGTACGCCGGACGACTCAAACAGAAAACGGAACAGTACGTCACTTTTGTGAGTCGATTTCATTTCAAATTACGCCCAAAAAGACCCTTGAACGACTGCCTGGACCACGAGGCCCTAGGTATTGGTGGTGCCCTGAGCCTTGCCCTGAGCCTTGCCCTGAGCCTTGCCCTGAGTCTTGCCCTGAGCCATGCCCTGAACCTTGCGCTGAGCCTTGCCCTGAACCCCAGTCTCCACCGAACACCGGTGCACCTACGGCTGTGTGTCGGCAGACCAATATGGCGGCCATGGACTCATCAACAGCGACTGAGAGCCGCGATCCAGAGAGGAAACACCATCCACGCACCGTTCAACGTGGCGCCCACTAATAGCACTACCCACAAACCACCTCAAACAATATGCCCATCAATAGGTCACCCACAAACCACATGATCACGAGAAAACAGTTGTTCGGGTTCCTGCATGCATGAGAAGATGCTCTTCCTGTTCCCGAGTGCTGGTATCGTAGCCAGCACCTTTAAGAAGCAAAGATGCAGCCTCTTCACGATAACACCAATGTGGGTTAAATTCCTCCTTCCCCACGCCGCAGGCTACAATGGGGGGGGGGAGGGGAGGGGGGGGAGGGGAGGGGGGGGAGGGGAGGGGGGGGAGGGGAGGGGGGGGGAGGGGAGGGGGGGGGGAGGGGAGGGGGGAGGGAAGACGAATGAGGAATAATATTACAGCTTTCTACACCCACATTTGGTGTGTCGTTATCTCTCCCCTCTCTCTCTCTCTCTCTCTCTCTCTCTCTCTCTCTCTCTCTCTCTCTCTCTCTCTCTCTCTCTCTCTCTCTCTCTCTCCCGACCTCCATTTGTGATATCGTTCCACCATAGCAATGCTCTCCCGGTTATCTGCACCCTTTAGTTCGTGTTCCGGGTTTTCCTCACTGCTTTCTTCATTTGCTATCTTCTTCTTCTTCAGTTCTAGCGACGGTCGTCTTAGAGTCTCGTATTATTCCTCTCAAGAACCTTTAAGCGGCCGTTTTGAGCGTCTCACTTTGTATAAGGGTTCGACTCCTCCGCTATGCCTCGGCGTTGAGCTTCGGGGTCGCCCTTTTTCAACCATTTTAACGCTCAATCATTACCACAGTCTGCCACTCAGTCGTATATCCTCTTAATCACTAGCACTGCCTCCCAACTAGCGCTGCCTCTTAATCACTAGCACTGCTAATCACTAGAACTGTCACAATTACTTGCACTGTCTCCCAATCACCAGCAGTGCCTCCCAATCACTAACAGTGCCTCCCAACTAGCACTGCCTCTTAATCACAAGCACTGTCGGCTAATCACTAGTACTGTCACAGTTACTTACACTGTCTCCCAATCACCAGCACTGTCTCCCAATCACTAGCAGTGCCTCCCAATCACTAGCAGTGCCTTCCAATCACTAGCAGTGCCTCCCAATCACTAGCAGTGCCTCCCAATCACTAGCAGTGCCTCCAAATCACTAGCAGTGCCTCCCAATCACTAGCAGTGCCTCCCAATCACTAGCAGTGCTTCCCAATCTTTAGCAGTGCCTTCCAATCACTAGCAGTGCCTCCCAATCACTAGCAGTGCCTCCCAATCACTAGCAGTGCCTTCCAATCACTAGCAGTGCCTCCCAATCACTAGCAGTGCCTTCCAATCACTAGCAGTGCCTCCCAATCACTAGCAGTGCCTCTCAATCACTAGCAGTGCCTCCCAATCACTAGCAGTGCCTTCCAATCACTAGCAGTGCCTCCCAATCACTGGCAGTGCCTCCCAATCACTAGCAGTGCCTCCCAATCACTAGCAGTGCCTCCCAATCACTAGCAGTGCCTCCCAACCACTAGCAGTGCCTCCCAATTCCTCACTGCAGGACATGAAGCATCTTTTGTGCCTGTGCATCATGGTATTTCTCCCTGCAACACAATCTGTCCTACAAAGAACGTCGCTTATCGCTCGTAGGCGTCACATGCGGCCAAAAATTGTCGTACTAGAAAATGGAAGCGGCTGGCGAAAATGACGTACCGTCCCGTTTTCTGTTTTGGGTCCTCTGGCAGGTTAGGAGAGACTACTTTAAACTGACCGTTTTCTTTGACGTTGGGGAATCTTAGGAGGACATCTTCTTGAGGTTATCTTGAGATGATTTCGGGGCTTTTAGTGTCCCCGCGGCCCGGTCCTCGACCAGGCCTCCACCCCCAGGAAGCAGCCCGTGACAGCTGACTAACACCCAGGTACCTATTTACTGCTAGGTAACAGGGGCATCAGGGTGTAAGAAATTCTGCCCATCGTTTCTCGTCGGCGCCTGGGATCGAACCCAGGACCACAGGATCACAAGTCCAGCGTGCTGTCCGCTCGGCCGACCAGCTCCCTTGCATGACAGGTTGCATGAAGCACATTTGCGTCTTTGCGTCAATGCCTTTCACCCTGCAGCACTCGAAGCCCCTCATGAGTCATTGTGTCAGTACATTTCTCATTGCTAAACGCTAAAGCATTTCCAAGAGAGGCAGCGGCCGTCTTTAGCCTCTCTAGAGGCGAGACTTGGCACATAACCAATCAAGGGATGGCATATTCCGGACCGGTCGGAACCGGTTGGGACCCGGTCGGCCGAGCGGACAGCACGCTGGACTTGTGATCCTGAGGTCTAGATTCGATCCCAGGCGTCGGCGAGAAACAATGGGCAGAGTTTCTTTCACTCTATGCTCCTGTTACCTAGCAGTAAAATAGGTACCTGGGTGTTAGTCAGCTGTCACGGGCTGCTTCCTGGGGGGTGGAGGCCTGGTCGAGGACCGGGCCGCGGGGACACTAAAGCCCCGAAATCATCTCAAGATAACCTGACCTCATTTATGTAGTCTGATATTTGACTGTTGATTGCTCAGCGAACCTCAGCTCCTGTTTCGGAGGTTAGGAGGTGCTGATCACAGCCTGGTGTTAACCCCGTTATCTTGAGGTTATCTTGAGATGATTTCGGGGCTTTAGTGTCCCCGCGGCCCGGTTCTCAACCAGGCCTCCACCCCCAGGAAGCAGCCCGTAACAACTGACTAACACCCAGGTACCTATTTTACTGCTAGGTAACAGGGGCATCAGGGTGTAAGAAATTCTGCCCATCGTTTCTCGTCGGCGCCCGGGATCGAACCCGGGACCACAGGATCACGCGTCCAGTGTTCTCTCCGCTCAGCCACCGGGTCCCGTGGTGTTAGTCTGGACATTGGTCCCGACCTGAACACCGACCCAGCCTCGTAAACATAGACCAAATCCCGGTTAATCCAGCCGTAAATTCCGGTTAATCCAGCCGTAAATCCCGGTTAATCCAGCCGTAAATCCCGGTTAATCCAGCCGAAAATCCCGGTTAATCCTGCCGTAAATCCCGGTTAATCCAGCCGTAAATCCCGGTTAATCCAGCCGTAAATCCCGGTTAATCCAGCCGTGAATCCCGGTTAATCCCGGCTAATCCAGCCATAAATCCCGGTTAATCCAGCCGTAAATCCCGGTTAATCAAGCCGTAATTCCCGGTTAATCAAGCCGTAAATCCCGGTTAATCCAGCCGTAAATCCCGGTTAATCCAGGCGTCAAACTCTCCGTTGATGAATGGAAAACATTTTAACGCAACCCGTCCTCAGCCAACTCAAGTTCAAGTATGTTTATTGAGACAAAAAATACATCTCAAAGAGATAGAGTAGCTTGGGCTATGTCTACCCCCCCCCCCCCCACCCCCCCTCAGCCAATGTTTATTTCATATGTCAGTTAACCCCGACAGGGAGCCGGTCGGCCGAGCGGACAGCACGCTGGACTTGTGATCCTGTGGTCTTGGGTTCGATCTCAAGCGCCGGCGAGAAAGAATGGGCAGAGTTTCTTTCACCCTGTGCCCCTGTTACCTAGCAGTAAAATAGGTACCTGGGAGTTAGTCAGCTGTCACGGGCTGCTTCCTGGGGGGTGGAGGCCTGGTCGAGGACCGGGCCGCGGGGACTCTAAAGTTCCGAAATCATCTCAAGATAACCTCAAGATAACCCAAAAGTCAACTTCATAATTTTCTCCCTCATACATATTTCATACATATTTCATACATACTTCATACATATTTCATACATATTTCATACATACTTCATACATATTTCATACATATTTCATACATATTTCATACATATTTCATACATACTTCATACATATTTCATACATATTTCATACATATTTCATACATACTTCATACATATTTCATACATATTTCATACATATTTCATACATACTTCATACATATTTCATACATATTTCATACATATTTCATACATACTTCATACATATTTCATACATATTTCATACATATTTCATACATACTTCATACATATTTCATACATATTTCATACATATTTCATACATACTTCATACATATTTCATACATATTTCATACATATTTCATACATACTTCTCTCTCACATATCTCAAGGCTGCGTAGCAACTCCTTAACTCCCAGGTATCTATTTACTTTATTTTTTATTTTTATTATTTTTTTTTTATTATTATTATTTTCTACCACAGACGTGGCCAGACATTTACAATGCTAACCAGCATATATACATTTTCTTCTGTCCTCCATGGACAGGGTTAGAGAAGTGTTAAACATACAGTTCAAGGGTTTATTGAACACTCAACCACAGAAGGTGATTCGGTACTTTTAAAATGCTAAGCTAACCTACATACGTAAATACATAGATACACAGATTTACGTATCTATTTACTGCTAGGTGCCGGCATCGGGAGACTGAAACTCTGCCCAATTGTTTGTGTCTCCACCGGGAATTTAACTCGGGGTGTTGGGACTATGACGCCAGAGCGCTGACTGCTCGTCTGTGAGGACCTGTGTACTCAGTTGTGCTCGCAGGGGTTGAGCACTGGCTCTTTGGTCCCGCCTTTCAACTCTCAATCAACCGGTGTGTGTGTGTGAGTTTAACTAGTGAAAAATAACTTTTTATTAATAGAAACAAAGAGTTAATTTTTTCTGCCTATCAGGAAAATGAGAAGGAGCTGAGTGGGGTGGGCGAGGAGTGAGTGTGTCACCGCTGACACATCAACCCGTCCTCTTAAAAATAACGTCACTTTTGGCTGGTATGCGCGGCACTATGGCTAAATTTGGACGTAATTTGAAATGAAATCGACTCACAAAAGTGACGTACTGTTCCGTTTTCTATTTGAGTCGCCCGGCGTACGCGCAGAGGATATGAGAGGACACTTTATATTAACGTTTTTCATAACGTTTTGAAACTTTATGAGAATTTCCTGCCCACCTAACCTATCAGAGGACCCTTAACTTACTGTTGTTGAATAAAAATATCCCAAATTTATTTTCATTTTTTTTTCATTTTCAAATTACGTCCAAATTCGGCCATACGGGCAAACGGCCAACAGCGACGTTCTTTTTAAGAGGACAGGTTGTCCACACAGCTTATATCAGCACTGAAGACTCCGCCATGACAGAGGACAACACTCAAATATCACAACAAGTGATTGGGAATTCCCGGAACTAACAGTTCCTGCGACGGCGCTGGAACCAATCGTATTGGCGTATACCTTTCCATTGGAGACTTCCAGCGCCGTGGAGAGAGGGGAGGGGACCTGCTGCCTGGGTAACAGCTTCTTCCCCGAATCCACCTACCCTGGCTTTGCGCCCTGGAGAGGGGAAGGACCTGCTGCATGGGTAACAGCTTCTTCCCCGAATCAACCTACCCTGGCTTTGCGCCCTGGTGAGGCCACTCCAGACCGACAACCAGAGCGCCACTCCACAGTCTCCTGAGACTGATGGGTGCCTACTGATTGGGAATTATTGAGTGGTGAGCTCCGCACCTTCACCTCTCACAGCGTGCAGAGGTTGATGAGGACGGGTTGTGGGAGCGGCGAGGCAGTGGGGTGGGGGTCTGGGAGATAGGTTGGGGGGGGCATAAGGATGGGAGGGGGTTGATGGGTTGGGGTTGATGGGTTGGGGTGGATGAGGGGATGGAAGTGATGCCGTTCTAAAGTGCCCGAGTGTGTGGTCGTAGAGGTTTCTGATGTATTCCCAAAATAGTTACGTCGTGTGTGTGTGTGTTATCCAAAGATTTGAAATTGCCGCCTCGTCTGGTAATGCCCTCACCACCATTGAGTAGACGGGACACTGAGGAGACATGATCCTGTCATACAAGCTATATGAGAAGAGAAAAGGTGCATAAGGTCAATATCTTTAAAGTGAATTTCATATTGGGGATTCTCTAACATATATAAATGTATTTTAAGAATATTTCTACTTATCTATTATAATCATTTATCGATTTGGAGAGTTATTTTTTTTTAACTTTCCATTCATGTGAAGAAAATTTTAGGAAATCAGAGAAGTTTTGCGCTGGAATCATTGATCTCACTCACACACACACACACACACACACACACACACACACACACACACACACACACACACACACACACACACACACAGACACACACACACACACACACACACACACACACACACACACACACACACACACAGACACACACACACACACACACACACACACACACACACACACACACACACACACTCACACACACACACACACACACACACAGACACACACACACAGACACACACACACACACACACACACATCGTGTCTTGTGACCATCGTGTTGGGTGGACGTGGGTTGGGAGCTCCATGGTTCACTAGTGGAGTGGGAGGGGTAATCAGGCAACTTCGAAGTGAAAAAGTGTGTACAAGTGAATGAAAAAACCTTGAGTTTTGGCCAGAGCCATAAAGTAGTGAAGAAAAACAGTTTAAATAGCGTAATTCAAAATAGTTGTAGTATTGTGGCAGTGTGTAGTGTGGAGCAGACCTCACCGACCTCTGACCGCGTGACCTCACCCCGGCAGCAACCCTCCTACCACCACGTGGGACGACGCTTGGAGATTCACTCACCTATTGTGTTAGCAGGACGGTAAGATACTTGGAACCCCTGTGGGTAAGGTTGCATTATAGCAATGACTAGGTCAGGAAGGGGGTCTAGGTCCAACAGTATTATGATTGAGGAAGAAGATAGGTTTGTGGAGAAGATGATTGGGAAATTTGTAGAGAAGAGGGATGTTTGGATAGGTGATCTAATCCAGGGGATTAAAAGTGAAGTCTTTAATAAGATACAGGGCGAGGTTCAAAGACTCAAACAAGAGTTTATGGATTATATTCAAGAGGAAATCAGGAAGAGCAGGGTAGAATGGCAAGGAGAAATATCTAGGCTTACTAATGAATTTGGCAGGAATAAGGGAAGCTTGGCAGGGGAAGGGGAAGTAGTAGTAGTAGGTGGAGTAGCGGGTGTAGGAGGGGTGGGGGTCAGCCAGGGAGAGGGCCACCAGCATGACCCTGAACTGAGAAAGAGGACAATCATAATCCATGGATTACTTGAAGCCAGGGCACCATCGAGGCAGGAAAGGATGGAGATTGAGGATTTGGAACTACAGGGGATCTTGAGAGACATGAGAGCCCAGATGGCAGGGAATGAGGTGCAAGTCCACCGACGCATTGGACCATACAACTGTAACAGGAAACGACCTGTCCTGGTACAGTTCACTAACGAAGAGGCAGTGGATTACATACTGCATCACAAACACCTACTCAGAGGTAGCGAAAATTACTACAACGTATTTATTGACAAATTCATGACGAAGGAGGAACAGATTGCCCACAGAGCAAGCAAACGACAATACGACTCTTCCCATTTGAGCGCAGCTACACACCCCAGTGCTAATCCACCCCATGCTAACCAGCTCACACATGCTTCTCAGGTCACCCCTTTCCCAAATCAGCCGCCCCTGCTTATCTCCCCAGCACATCCCTTGACCCCTCTGACCCCACTGGAGTCAAATTCATCCCACATTCCAAGGACCCCCTCATCACCTCAACCCCCAAAACCCGTCCAGCCCTCATCCCCTCAACCCCCAAAACCCACCCAGCTCTCATCCCCTCAACCCCCAAATCCCATCCAGACCTCATCCCCTCAACCCCAAGAACCCACCCAGACCTCATCCCCTCAACACCCAAAGCCTACCCTGCCCTCACCCCTCCTCATCCCCTCTCCTTCCATGTGACCCCCCACCCTTGCGAGGGAGGTGGGAGGTCCCCCCCACCCCCTCTATCCATCCCCCTCCCAACCTCTCAACCTCTATCTGTCTCCCAACCTTACGCCATCTCCCAACCCCTCTATGCCCTCCCTAATCTTCAGACCCAGTATGCCCTTCCTACTCCAGACCTACCTACCCAGGCCCTACCCCAGACCCTCCTACCTACCTTCCTAGAAGCCCAGCCCCCAGTAGCCCCCCAAGCACCCCTCCTGACCTCTTTCACCCCCCATACACCCCCCGGACCCCCCCAGACACCCCCTGGATCCCCCCGGACATCCCCCGGACCCTCCCCGCCCCCAGTCATCCCCCAGACACCCCCCAGATCCCCCAGATCCCCTCTGCCCCCAGTCACCCCCCAGACATCCCCCAGATCCCCCCAGACCCCCAGAGAAAGGGAGAACTCTGGTACAAGAGTTTCCATGAAGAATCTCAAGGTTTGGTACACCAATGCTGATGGGGTATCTAATAAAGCAGAAGAGATAAAAGAAAGAGTGAGTGAAGCAGATCCTGACATAGTTGCAATTGTGGAAACTAAAATTAATGACATGATCTCAGATGCAATCTTTCCTGAAGGGTACCAGGTGATACGAAAAGAGAGGACACAGAGACAGGGAGGGGGAGTAGCTCTCCTAATAAAGCGGAAATGGAAGTTTGAAGACCTGGGAAATCGAGTTACCAATGAGTGCACAAGCTTCATACATGGAACTCTGACAGTAGATGGGAGGAAGATTGTGATCATGGTAATCTACAATCCCCCACCAAACAGTAGAAGACCCAGGCAGGAGTATGATGACAACAACAAAGCATGTATAGATGAACTGCAGAAGGCAGCAACACTAGCCCACAGAATGAGAGCGAAGCTGCTGATCATGGGGGACCTAAATCATGGAGAGATAAATTGGGAATCAAGGAATCCCCATGGAGGGGACGAAACGTGGGGAGCAAAATTAGTAGATGTTATAGACAGGAATTTCCTGACACAACATGTGAAGGAAGACACAAGGGAAAGAGGAGGAGATGCACCGAGCCTATTAGACCTGATTTTCACCCAGAACGTAGAAGATATCGAGAATTTAGAGCATGAAATACCTCTAGGGGCCAGTGACCATTGTGTCCTAGTCTTTGACTACATGATGGAATTCAAAATTATGACCATGGGACAAGAGATCTGGGAAAGGAGAGCTGACTACAGGAAAGGGGACTATATGAGGATAAGGGACTATCTGGGTGAAGTGCAGTGGGAGGAAGAAATTAGAGGAAAAACAGTCCAAGATATGATGGACCTAGTCATACAGAAATGCCAGGAGGCCGAAGAGAGATTTATACCAACGGTAAAGGGAAAAAATAAGAAGGAATATAATAACCCATGGTTTAATAGACAGTGTCAGGAAGCAAAAATGGCCAGCAGGCGGGAGTGGAGGAAGTACAGAAGACAAAGAACAGAGGACAACAGAAGCAGATACAACAGAGCTAGGAACGATTACATTAACATAAGACGAACATCGGAAAGGGACTATGAGAACGATATTGCAATCAAAGCGAAAAAACAACCTAAGTTACTACACAGTCATATAAGAAGAAAAATGTCGGTGAACGACCAAGTGACAAGACTAAGGAAGACAGAGGGGGCATATACTGAAAGTGACAAGGAAATCTGCGAGGCACTGAATGCCAGTTTCCATGGAGTGTTCACTACCGAGCCTGAGCAGCTCCCATTGTTGGAAGGGGTTACCCTAGATGAAAGACTATCAGATATAGAGGTGACAGCAGAGGAGGTAATGAAACAGTTGACAACTCTAGATGCAACTAAAGCAGTTGGACCAGACAAAGTATCACCGTGGATACTAAAAGAAGCAGCACAGGCCCTCAGTGTGCCTCTGGCAATGATCTTTAATGAGTCACTTATGTCAGGAGAATTGCCCAGTTGCTGGAAGAAGGCAAATGTCGTGCCGATCTTCAAGAAAGGAGATAGGGAGGAGGCACTTAACTACAGACCTGTATCACTGACAAGCATCCCCTGTAAAATACTGGAAAGAATAATTAGGCTACGACTGGTTGCACACCTGGAGAACATTAGGTTTGTGAACAAACATCAACATGGGTTCTGGACAGGGAAATCGTGCCTAACAAACCTTCTGGAATTCTATGATAAAATAACGAGGATAAGACAGGACAGAGATGGTTGGGCAGACTGCATATTTCTGGACTGCCAAAAAGCCTTTGATACAGTACCGCACATGAGACTGCTGTTCAAGCTCGAGAGGCAGGCGGGGGTGGGGGGAAAGGTCCTAGAATGGATAAGGAACTACCTAACAGGAAGGAGCCAAAGAGTTACGGTAAGGGGCGAGAAGTCGGACTGGCGAACAGTAACAAGTGGAGTACCACAAGGATCGGTGCTGGGACCAATTCTATTTCTTGTATATGTTAACGACATGTTTACAGGCGTAGAGTCCTACATGTCGATGTTTGCGGATGATGCAAAGTTGATGAGAAGAGTTGTGACAGATGAGGATTGCAGGATCCTCCAAGAGGACCTGAACAGATTGCAGAGATGGTCAGAGAAATGGCTACTAGAATTCAACACGAGCAAATGTAAAGTTATGGAAATGGGACTAGGAGATAGGAGACCAAAGGGACAGTACACAATGAAGGGGAACAGCCTACCTGTAACGACGCGTGAAAGAGACCTGGGGGTGGACGTAACACCTAATCTATCTCCTGAGGCACATATTAATAGGATAACGACAGCAGCGTACTCTACACTGGCAAAAGTTAGAACATCATTCAGAAACCTAAGTAAGGAGGCATTTAGGGCGCTTTACACTGCCTACGTAAGGCCAGTCTTAGAGTATGCCGCCTCATCATGGAGTCCCCATCTGAAGAAGCATATAATGAAACTGGAAAAGGTTCAGAGGTTTGCAACGAGACTCGTCCCAGAGCTACGAGGGATGGGGTATGAAGAGCGCCTGAGGGAACTGTGCCTTACGACACTAGAAAGAAGAAGGGAGAGGGGGGACATGATAGGAACGTATAAGATACTCAGAGGAATTGACAGAGTGGACATAGACGAAATGTTCACACGGAATAGTAACAGAACGAGAGGACATGGATGGAAGCTTGAAACTCAGATGAGTCACAGAGATGTAAGGAAGTTTTCTTTTAGCGTGAGAGTAGTGGGGAAATGGAATGCACTTCAGGAACAGGTTGTGGAAGCAAATACTATTCATAATTTTAAAACCAGGTATGATAGGGAAATGGGACAGGAGTCATTGCTGTAAACAACCGATGCTCGAAAGGCGGGATCCAAGAGTCAATGCTCGATCCTGCAAGCACATATAGGTGAGTACATATAGGTGAGTACACACACACACACACACACACACACACACACACACACACACACACACACAGACACACACACACACACACACACACACACACACACACACACACACACACACACACACACACACACACACACACACACACAGACACACACACACACACACACAGACACACACACACACACACACACACACACACACACACACACACACACACACACACACACACACACACACACACACACACACACACACACACACACACACACACACACACACACACACACACACACACAGACACACACACACACACACACACACACACACACACTCACACACACACACACACACACACACACACACACACACACTCACACACACACACACACACACACACACACACACACACACACACACACAGACACACACACACACACACACACACACACACACAGACACACACACACACACACACACACACACACACACACACACACACAGACACACACACACACACACACACACACACACTCACACACAGACACACACACACACACACACACACACACACACACTCACACACACACACACACACACACACACACACACACACACACACACACACACACACAGACACACACACACACACACACACACACACACACACACACACACAGACACACACACACACACACACACACACACACACACACTCACACACAGACACACACACACACACACACACACACACACACACACACACACACACACACAGACACACACACACACACACACACACACACACACACACACACACACACACACACACACACACAGACACACACACACACACACACACACACACACACACACAGACACACACACACACACACACACACACACACACACACACACACACACACACACACACACATACTCCAATCCTGGAGTATGTGTGCAATCCGCATACTCCAATCCTGGAGTATGCGGCCCCAGCATGGAGCCCGTACCTTGTCAAGCACAAGACGAAGCTGGAAAAAGTCCAAAGGTATGCTACTAGACTAGTCCCAGAACTAAGAGGCATGAGTTATGAGGAAAGGCTGCGGGAAATGCACCTCACGACACTGGAAGACAGAAGAGTAAGGGGAGACATGATCACAACCTACAAAATCCTCAGGGGAATCGACCGGGTAAACAAGGACGAACTTTTCAACACTGGTGGGACGCGAACAAGGGGACACAGGTGGAAGCTGAGTACCCAAATGAGCCACAGAGACGTTAGAAAGAACTTTTTCAGTGTCAGAGTAGTTAGCAAATGGAATGCATTAGGAAGTAATGTGGTGGAGGCTGACTCCATTCACAGTTTCAAATGTAGATATGATAGAGCCCAATAGGCTCAGGAATCTGTACACCAGTTGATTGACGGTTGAGAGGCGGGACCAAAGAGCCAGAGCTCAACCCCCGCAAGCACAATTAGGTGAGTACAATTAGGTGAGTACACACACACATTAAGACAGAGGAGGACAGCTTGAGGCTTCAAGAAGACCTGGACAAGCTGCAGGAATGGTCGAACAAATGGATGTTAAAGTTTAACCCAAGCAAATGTAATGTAATGAAGATAGGGGTAGGAAGCAGGAGACCAGATACAAGGTATCACTTGGGAGATGAAATACTTCAAGAGTCAAAGAGAGAGAAAGACCTGGGGGTTGATATCACGCCAGACCTGTCCCCTGAAGCTCATATCAAGAGGATAACATCAGCAGCATATGCCAGGTTGGCTAACATAAGAACGACCTTTAGAAACTTGTGTAAGGAATGTTTCAGAACATTATATACCACATATGTCAGACCAATCCTGGAGTATGCGGCTCCAGCATGGAGTCCATATCTAGTCAAGCATAAGACTGAACTGGAAAAGGTTCAAAGGTTTGCCACCAGACTAGTACCCGAGCTGAGAGGTATGAGCTACGAGGAGAGACTACGGGAATTAATCCTCACTTCGTTGGAAGACAGAAGAGTTAGGGGGGACATGATCACCACATTCAAGATTCTCAAGGGAATCGACAGGGTTGATAAAGACAGGCTATTTAACACAAGGGGCACACGCACTAGGGGACACAGGTGGAAACGAACTTTTTTAGTGTCAGAGTGGTTGACAAATGGAATGCATTAGGAAGTGATGTGGTGGAGGCTGACTCCATACACAGTTTCAAGTGTAGATATGATAGAGCCCGATAGGCTCAGGAATCTGTACACCAGTTCATTGACGGTTGAGAGGCAGGACCAAAGAGCCAGAGCTCAATCCCCGCAAGCACAACTAGGTGAGTACACACACACACACACACACACACAATCCTGTTGATTGACGGTTGAGAGGCGGGACCAAAGAGCCAGAGCTCAACCCCCGCAAACACAACTAGGTGAGTACAACTAGGTGAGTACACACACACACAAACACACACACACACACAGAGACGTTAGAAGGAACTTTTTCAGTGTCAGAGTAGTTAACGGATGGAATGCATTAGGCAGTGATGTGGTGGAGGCTGACTCCATACACAGTTTATAATGTAGATATGATAGAGCCCAGTAGGCTCAGGAACCTGTACACCTGTTGATTGACAGTTGAGAGGCGGGACCAAAGAGCCAGAGCTCAACCCCCGCAAGCACAAATAGGTGAGTACAAATAGGTGAGTACACACACACACACACACACACACTCACACACACACACACACACACACACACACACACACACACACACACACACACACACACACACACCACTACGGTGCAGTGTGTGTTGGGGTGAGGAAGTAACCTCCCCCCCCCCAGGAACGCCTGGCACCCTGACCCACTGGTAAGTTATAGGCAGAAAGATAACTGTCCAAGATGAAAGATTATTCTCCAAGCAAAAAGATAACTAACCAGAAATATAACAGGGCCTAAGAAAGATACCAGTGTCTAAGCAAACAGATAACTATCTAAGTGAAAATATAACAGTGTCTAGGCAAATAGATAACAGCATCCAACAAGAAAGATAACTTATAATAACATCTTAACAGAAAACACATTATTAATATACATAACTAAACATTCCTTAAAAGAAAGACAAAAAATTAGGAATATTTATTTAAAGTAAACTTTCCACTTCATTCATTTTCGTTGAAGGAAAAGTTGCAACTGGGAAAAAAATAGAAAAAAGTATTTTGAGGAGTAAAATAAAATGCCGTAAAGGAACATTGTTGCCCAAGAGTGAAGGTCAGTACACTTTCATCAAGAGCCAGAGGCATTTTCCCTGGCACCGAATGGGCACATTGAGGCATTTTCCTAGGCACCGAATGGGTACATTGAGGCATTTTCCCTGGCACCGAATGGGTACATTGAGGCATTTTCCCTGGCACCGAATGGGTACATTGAGGCATTTTCCCTGGCACCGAATGGGCACATTGAGGCATTTTCCCCGGCACCGAATCGGTACATTGAGGCATTTTCCCAGGCACCAAACGGGCACATTGAGGCATTTTCCCTGGCACCGAATGGGCACATTGAGGCATTTTCCTAGGCACCGAATGGGTACATTGAGGCATTTTCCTAGGCACCGAATGGGTACATTGAGGCATTTTCCCTGGCACCGAATGGGCACATTGAGGCATTTTCCCAGGCACCGAATGGGCACATTGTGGACATTTTCCCAGGCACCGAATGGGCACATTGAGGCATTTTCCCAGGCACCGAATGGGCACATTGAGGCATTTTCCCAGGCACCGAATGGGCACATTGAGGCATTTTCCCAGGCACCGAATGGGCACATTGAGGCATTTTCCCAGGCACCGAATGGGTACATTGAGGCATTTTCCCAGGCACCGAATGGGCACATTGAGGCATTTTCCCAGGCACCGAATGGGCACATTGAGGCATTTTCCCAGGCACCGAATGGGCACATTGAGGCATTTTCCCTGGCACCGAATGGACAACTTTGGAACAATAAATCAATATTGTCAAATGTGCTTTAATTCAATGAGAAAAAAAGTATATTAGTTGGAGTTTCTGGGTCACTTGGCCTTGGTCTGCAGGTCATTGACACTCGTGTGGTCCGCGTTCTGGACCTTTTTGAACCGTTAGTGTTCAGGACCTCGGTCCTCGCTGTAGACCCGACTGAACAGGGTGTTCAGGGCCTCGGTCCTCGCTGTAGACCCGACTGTACAGGGTGTTCAGGGCCTCGGTCCTCGCTGTAGACCCGACTGTACAGGGTGTTCAGGGCCTCGATCCTCGCTGTAGACCCGACTGTACAGGGTGTTCAGGGCCTCGGTCCTCGCTGTAGACCCGACTGTACAGGGTGTTCAGGGCCTCGATCCTCGCTGTAGACCCGACTGTACAGGGTGTTCAGGGCCTCGGTCCTCGCTGTAGACCCGACTGGACAGGGTGTTCAGGGCCTCGGTCCTCGCTGTAGACCCGACTGTACAGGGTGTTCAGGGCCTCGGTCCTCGCTGTAGACCCGACTGTACAGGGTGTTCAGGGCCTCGGTCCTCGCTGTAGACCCGACTGGACAGGGTGTTCAGGGCCTCGGTCCTCGCTCTAGACCCGACTAAACAGGGTGTTCAGGGCCTCGGTCAGGGCGGGTGACAGGCTGGAGTGCATAGGACATATTAGACGGTCGGTCCAGATCATAAACGGTGAATCCTCCGTGAGTAACTCCCTCAGACTCAAGCGGGATGATGAGTACAAACAGGTGGTCCAGAGTACCCACCTTCGCGCAGGTCAGGTCAGCCACGTAGATAGCAGTGTGATTGTCTTTGCTCACTGACTGGGTGTCGTTGTTCACTGATTGGGTGTAGTTGCTCACTGACTGGGTGTCGTTGTTCACTGACTGGGTGTTGTTGCTCACTGATTGTAACTGCAAGGCGAGGGTAGCCTTGTTCCAGGGTGTTATACCCGCCCAACCTCTCAAGTGGATTTTCGAGACTATCTCCACCTCGTAGATAGATTCTTCGATGGCTGAGGAATAGATGGTGGAGACACTGAGGTTGACAACATCCATGATGAAGTGGCTGGTCCACGTGCCCTCTAGGGGGCACCAACCACTAAAGTTGGTACCGTGAGTGTGGTACCACTTGTCCACCCAGATCTGGTACGCCTTGTCCAGCACCGTCGCCTCAGACTTACTCACCAACATACTCACCAACACTGAGAATCTCACAAGGTAACTCATCTCAAAATCCTAAGAAACTATACAATGTCTCACAACATTTCCAGGAGTGGAAAAGAGCTTTTTATTTTTGTTTCCAGGAAAGGAGATTTTGTAGGAATGACGAAGTGATGTTTGTGTACTGAAGTGATGTTGAGGGGATAGAAGAACTAACAAGAGTGACACCTAATATTTCAGTGAACATCAACATCAACCCAAAGTAATATATATGTCTATCATGGCTGTTATCTCTCTCTCCTCTATATCTGGTAAGTCGTGCTCTCTCAGACTACCTTCATACTCCATCTCTCGACGCTCTGGCACGCCCATACCTGCAAACCTGTCTACCTTTCTAAGTTCACTTGTGTGTGTTTTTTCGAGATAGGGTCCACGATGTGGGCTGCATGCTAGTGTGTGTGTACTCACCTAGTTGCTCAGCTAGTTGTGCTTGCGGGGGTTGAGCTCTAGCTCTTTGGTCCCGCCTCTTAACTGTCAACCAACTGGTGTACAGGTTCCTGAGCTTATTGGGTTCTATCATATCTACACTGGAAACTGTGTATGGAGTCAGCCTCCACCACATCACTGCCTAATGCATTCCATCTGTTAATTACTCTGACACTGAACACACTGTGTGTGTGTGTGTGTGTGTGTGTGTGTGTGTGTGTGTGTGTGTGTGTGTGTGTGTGTGTGTGTACTCACCTATTTGTACTCACCTATTTGTGCTTGCGGGGGTTGAGCTCAGGCTTCTTGTTCCCGCCTCTCAACTGTCAATCAACTGGTGTACAGGTTACTGAGCCTACTGGGCTCTATCATATCTACATTATAAACTGTGTATGGAGTCAGCCTCCACCACATCACTGCCTAATGCATTCCATCCGTTAACTACTCTGACACTGAAAAAGTTCCTTCTAACATCTCTGTGGCTCATGTGGGTACTCAGTTTCCACCTGTGTTCCCTTGTTCGCGTCCCACCAGTGTTGAATAGTTTATCCTTGTCTACCCGGTCGATTCTCCTGAGGATTTTTTAGGTTGTGATCATGTCCCCCCTTACTCTTCGGTCTTCCAGTGTCGTAAGATGCATTTCTCGCAGCCTTTCCTCGTAACTCATGCCTCTTAGTTCTGGGACTAGTCTAGTAGCATACCTTTGAACTTTTTCCAGCTTCGTCTTGTGCTTGACAAGGTACGGGCTCCATGCTGGGGCCGCATACTCCAGGATTGGTCTTACATATGTGGTGTACAAGATTCTGAATGATTCCTAATACAGGTTCCTGAACGCTGTTCTGATGTTAGCCAGCCTCGCATATGCCGCAGATGTTATTCTTTTTATGTGGGCTTCAGGAGACAGGTTTGGTGTGATATCAACTCCTAGATCTTTCTCTCTGTCCGTTTCATTAAGTACTTCATCTCCTATTCTGTATCCTGTGTCTGGCCTCCTGTTTCCAATGCCTTGTTTCATTACTTTGCATTTACTCGGGTTGAACTTTAACAGCCATTTGTTGGACCATACACTCAGTCTGTCTAGGTCATCTTGTAGCCTCCTACTATCATCCTGTTTCAATCCTCCTCATAATTTTTGCATCATCGGCAAACATTGAGAGAAACGAGTTTATACCCTCTGGGAGATCATTTACATATACCAGAAACAGTATAGGTCCAAGGACTGACCCCTGCGGGACTCCACTCGTAACGTCTCGCCAATCTGAGACCTCACCCCTCACACTGACTCGTTGTCTCCTGTTGCTTAGGTACTCCTCTATCCACCGGAGTACCTTCCCTTTCACTCCAGCCTGCATCTCCAGCTTTTTCACTAGCCTCTTGTGTGGTACTGTATCAAAGGCTTTCTGACAATCCAAAAATATGCAGTCTGCCCACCCTTCTCTTTCTTGCCTTATTTTTGTTGCCTGGTCGTAGAATTCAAGTAACCCTGTGAGGCAGGACCTGCCATCCCTGAACCCATGTTGATGCTGTGTTACAAAGTTCTTTCGCTCCAGATGTTCCACTAGCTTTCTTTGCACAATCTTCTCCATCATCTTGCATGGTATGCAGGTTAGGGACACTGGCCTGTAGTTCAGTGCCTCCTGTCTATCCCCTTTCTTGTATATCGGGACTAAGTTAGCTGCTTTCCAAATTTCTGGGAGTTCCCCTGTTGTCAGTGATTTGTTATACACTATGGAGAGTGGCAGGCACAGTTCTTCTGCTCCTTCATTTAGTATCCAAGGGGAGATTCCATCTGGGCCTATAGCCTTTGTCACATCCAACTCTAGTAAACACTTCCTCACTTCCCCACTGGTAATCTCAAATTCTTCCAGTGGTTCCTGGTTAACTATTCTCTCTCTTATCTCTGCAATTTCTCCTTGCTCTAAGGTGAAAACCTCCTGGAATTTCTTATTCAGTTCCTCTCACACTTCTTTGTCGTTTGTAGTGAATCCTTCTGCCCCTATCCTTAATTTCATAACCTGTTCCTTTACTGTTGTTTTCTCTTGATGTGGCTATGCAACAATTTAGGCTGAGTCTTTGCCTTGCTTGCGATGTCATTTTCGTATTGTCTTTCTGCCTCTCTTCTCATCCTAACATATTCATTCCTGGCATTCTGGTATCTTTCTCTGCTCTCCAGTGTCCTGTTATTCCTATAGTTTCTCCATGCCCTTTTACTTTGTTGCTTAGCTAGCCTACATCTCAGATCAAACCATGGGTTTCTCATCTTCATTTCACTGTTTTCCTTTTGGACTGTGACAAACTTGTTTGCTGCGTCCTTGCACTTCTGCATGGCTCATGGTCTGAACCTTACAATTCATTTAGCTAAGCCAGTTACAGTTTTGATGAGATAGTTACAAAATTCAGTGCACATCGTCAAATAAACAATGGTTTCGAAACCGACCAGTTGGGATGGTGAGTACAGTGTGTGTGTATTCACCTAGTTGTGTTTGGGGGGTTGAGCTTTGCTCTTTCGGCCCGCCTCTTAACTGTCAATCAACTGTTTACTAACTACTTTTTTTTCTCCACACCACACACACACACACACACACACACACACACACACACACACACACACACACACACACACACACACCACACACACACACACACACACACACACACACACACACACACAAACACACACACACACACACCAGGAAGCAGCCCGTGACAGCTGACTAACTCTCAGGTACCTATTTACTGCTAGGTAACAGGGGCATTCAGGGTGAAAGAAACTTTGCCCATTTTGTTTCTGCCTGGTGCGGGAATCGAACCCGCGCCACAGAATTACGAGTCCTGCGCGCTATCCACCTGGCTACCAGGCCCCTGTGTGTGTGTTTAGACCGCCTGCTGAGGACGCTACAAGTCAGCAATGTTGTCTGAGCCAACAACCTCAGTTCGTCGTCATGAATAGCGACCACAGGAACCAGGGAGGAGGAGGAATGACCCACGCAGCCCACTCACATAACGGGCGAGTCAATTCACCGGAGACGAGCAGAATGCCAGCGACTCTCTCATGTGTTTGCTCCTTAATATTTCAAGGAGAAGAGAAGCATGCAGAATCCTGGACAAAATCTGACCATATTAAAAGAGTTGAAACTCAGTTCTCTTGCGAAGTAAAGATTTAATGTCAGATAAAACTACTGAAAATGGAATGGGAGTTATTCCTTGTTTATATTATAGCTTCCAGCATCAATTATTTTGTTTACACTGCATGGTGGGTACATTGGGGCTGACGACTCTTGACTCTTGAATGTTTACACTGCATGGTGGGTACATTGGGGCTGACGACTCTTGACTCTTGAATGTTTACACTGCATGGTGGGTACATTGGGGCTGACGACTCTTGACTCTTGAATGTTTACACTGCATGGTGGGTACATTGGGGCTGACGACTCTTGACTCTTGAATGTTTACACTGCATGGTGGGTACATTGGGGCTGACGACTCTTGACTCTTGAATGTTTTCACTGCATGGTGGGTACATTGGGGCTGACGACTCTTGACCCTTGAATGTTTACACTGCATGGTGGGTACATTGGGGCTGACGACTCTTGACTCTTGAATGTTTACACTGCATGGTGGGTACACTGGGCCTGACGACTCTTGACTCTTGAATGTTTACACTGCATGGTGGGTACAATGGGGCTGACGACTCTTGAAGGCAAGCTGAAAGATTTTCCTTCCCCCATGGCTCATGGTTATCTTCTTGAGGTTATCTTGAGGTTATCTTGAGATGATTTCGGGGCTTTAGTGTCCCTGCGGCCCGGTCCTCGACCAGGCCTCCACCCCCAGGAAGCAGCCCGTGACAGCTGACTAACACCCAGGTACCTATTTTACTGCTAGGTAACAGGGACATAGGGTGAAAAAAACTTTGCCCATTGTTTCTCGCCGGCGCCCGGGATCAAACCCGGGACCACAGGATTACAAGTACAGCGTGCTGTCCGCTCGGCCGACCGGCTCCCTTTTCAAGAAGAATACCAGAGGAGTATTGACGACAGGAGAACCTGGCTTGATAATTGGGACGGCTTTGTACCTTCTCACTAGCTAGCTAGTCCCTTCCAAACTGTGAGACCTCGTGACTCAGTGGTGTCTTTACTGCCCAAGCATGCAGCCACATAATCCCGAACAAGCAATCCAGTTGGGACTGTTCCATCCAGGAGACCTCAGCTGTCTATCTGTACAAGGCTGCCTGTTCACCTTGTTCACCTCAGAGCTATGTGTGTGTTCCTTGGTACAGCATGTTAATTTCCTGTTCAATAACATTCATGTATTCAGACTAGCATCGATATTAGATTGTAATTTATATACCTAGGGGTGCACATTATTATACTATACACACAGAATCACAATTGCGTGATATATCAAGTGAACAAATCCACTAGGGCCGTGATGAGGGTTCGAACTTACGTCCTGGATAGTCCTGTGTTCATAATTATATTGTTATGACTGATACCCAATACCGAGGACTCGTAGCATCCTTCAGGTGAAGGAGTTCCTTCAGGCGACCGTGATGTCTGCCACGGTCAGGAGCCTCGGTCCGCACTTCATCCAGATCTCAGTGACGATCCACTTCACTGGCTTATTCAGTGCTGTGTTCAGGTGGCTTAGTGCTGTGTTAAGGTGGGTGAGTGTTGTCTTCAGGTGGCTTAGTGCTGTGTTCAGGTGGCTTAGTGCTGTGTTCAGATTGCTTAGTGCTGTGTTCAGGTGGCTTAGCGTTGTGTTCAGGTGGCTTAGTGCTGTGTTCAGGTGGCTTACTCAGTGCTGTGTTCAGGTGGTTTAGTGCTGTGTTCAGGTGAGATATCACCTGAACTATCATATCGAGAGAGATATCAAATAATATACACCTGGAAGATACTGGAGGGCCAAGTACCAAATCTACACAGTAAAATAACAACGTACTGGAGTAAACGATATGGAAGAAAATGTAGAATAGAACCAGTGAAGAGCAGGGGCCCCATAGGCACAATCAGAGAACACTGTATAAACATCAGAGGTCCGCGGTTGTTCAACATCCTCCCAGCAAGCATAAGAAATATTGCCGGAACAACCGTGGACATTTTCAAAAGGAAGCTAGATTTATTCCTCCAAGGAGTGCCGGACCAACCGGGCTGTGGTGGGTATGTGGGCCTGCGGGCCGCTCCAAGCAACAGCCTGGTGGACCAAACTCTCACAAGTCAAGCCTGGCCTCGGGCCGGGCTTGGGCAGTAGAAGAACTCCCAGAACCCCATCAACCAGGTATATGTGGGCCTGCGGGCCGCTCCAAGCAACAGCCTGGTGGACCAAACTCTCACAAGTCAAGCCTGGCCTCGGGCCGGGCTTGGGCAGTAGAAGAACTCCCAGAACCCCATCAACCAGGTATATGTGGGCCTGCGGGCCGCTCCAAGCAACAGCCTGGTGGACCAAACTCTCACAAGTCAAGCCTGGCCTCGGGCCGGGCTTGGGGAGTAGAAGAACTCCCAGAACCCCATCAACCAGGTATCAACCAGGTGGCGTAGTGCTGTGTTCAGGTGGCTTAGTGCTGTGTTCAATTGGCTTAGTGCTGTGTTCAGGTGGCTTAGTGCTGTGTTCAGGTGGCTTAGTGTTGTGTTCAGGTGGCTTAGTGCTGTGTTCAGGTGGCTTAGTGCTGCGTTCAGGTGGGTTAGTGCTGTGTTCAGGTGGATTAGTGCTGTGTTCAGGTGGCTTAGTGCTGTGTTCAGGTGGCTTAGTGCTGTGTTCAGGTGGCTTAGTGCTGTATTCAGGTGGCTTAATGTTTTATTCAGGTGGCTAACTCAGTGCTGTGTTCAGGTGGTTTACTTAATGCTGTGTTCAGGTGGCTTACTTAGTGCTGTGTTCAGGTGGCTTACTTAGTGCTGTGTTCAGGTGGCTTACTTAATGCTGTGTTCAGGTGGCTTACTTAATGCTGTGTTCCGGTGGCTTAGTGCTGTGTTCAGGTGGCTTAGTGCTGTGTTCAGGTGACTTAGTGCTGTGTTCAGGTGGCTTACTTAATGCTGTCTTCAGGTGGCTTAGTGCTGTGTTCAGGTGGCATAGTGTTGTGTCCAGGTGGCTTAGTGCTGTGTTCAGGTGGCTTAGTGCTGTGTTCAGGTGGCTTAGTGCTGTGTTCAGGTGGCTTAGTGCTGTGTTCAGGTGACTTAGTGATGTGTTCAGGTGGCTTAGTGCTGTGTTCAGGTGGCTTACTTAGTGCTGTGTTCAGGTGGCTTACTTAGTGCTGTGTTCAGGTGGCTTACTTAATGCTGTGTTCAGGTGGCTTACTTAATGCTGTGTTCCGGTGGCTTAGTGCTGTGTTCAGGTGGCTTAGTGTTGTGTTCAGGTGACTTAGTGCTGTGTTCAGGTGGCTTAATGCTGTCTTCAGGTGGCTTAATGCTGTGTTCCGGTGGCTTAGTGCTGTGTTCAGGTGGCTTAGTGCTGTGTTCAGGTGGCTTAGTGCTGTGTTCAGGTGGCTTAGTGCTGTGTTCAGGTGGCTTAGTGCTGTGTTCAGGTGGCATAGTGTTGTGTCCAGGTGGCTTAGTGCTGTGTTCAGGTGGCTTAGTGCTGTGTTCAGGTGGCTTAGTGCTGTGTTCAGGTGGCTTAGTGCTGTGTTCAGGTGACTTAGTGATGTGTTCAGGTGGCTTAGTGCTGTGTTCAGGTGGCTGAGTGTTGTGTTCAGGTGGCTTAGTGCTGTGTTCAGGTGGCTTAGTGTTGTGTTCAGGTGGCTTAGTGCTGTGTTCAGGTGGCTTAGTGCTGTGTTAAGGTGGGTGAGTGTTGTCTTCAGGTGGCTTAGTGCTGTGTTCAGGTGACTTAGTGCTGTGTTCAGGTGGCTTAGTGCTGTGTTCAGGTGGTTTACTCAGTGCTGTGTTCAGGTGGCTTAGTACTGTGTTCAGGTGACTTAGTGCTGTGTTC
Organism: Procambarus clarkii; assembly: GCF_040958095.1. NCBI lineage: Eukaryota > Metazoa > Arthropoda > Malacostraca > Decapoda > Cambaridae > Procambarus > Procambarus clarkii. The sequence continues at coordinate 21,258,191 of NC_091203.1, read as the reverse complement.
AGGTGGCTTAGTGCTGTGTTCAGGTGGTTTACTCAGTGCTGTGTTCAGATGGCTTAGTGCTGTGTTCAGGTGACTTAGTGCTGTGTTCAGGTGGCTTAGTGCTGTGTTCAGGTGGCTTAGTGCTGTGTTCAGGTGACTTAGTGCTGTGTTCAGGTGGCTTACTTAATGCTGTCTTCAGGTGGCTTAGTGCTGTGTTCAGGTGGCATAGTGTTGTGTCCAGGTGGCTTAGTGCTGTGTTCAGGTGGCTTAGTGCTGTGTTCAGGTGGCTTAGTGCTGTGTTCAGGTGGCTTAGTGCTGTGTTCAGGTGACTTAGTGATGTGTTCAGGTGGCTTAGTGCTGTGTTCAGGTGGCTTACTTAGTGCTGTGTTCAGGTGGCTTACTTAGTGCTGTGTTCAGGTGGCTTACTTAATGCTGTGTTCAGGTGGCTTACTTAATGCTGTGTTCCGGTGGCTTAGTGCTGTGTTCAGGTGGCTTAGTGCTGTGTTCAGGTGACTTAGTGCTGTGTTCAGGTGGCTTAATGCTGTCTTCAGGTGGCTTAGTGCTGTGTTCAGGTGGCATAGTGTTGTGTCCAGGTGGCTTAGTGCTGTGTTCAGGTGGCTTAGTGCTGTGTTCAGGTGGCTTAGTGCTGTGTTCAGGTGGCTTAGTGCTGTGTTCAGGTGACTTAGTGATGTGTTCAGGTGGCTTAGTGCTGTGTTCAGGTGGCTGAGTGTTGTGTTCAGGTGGCTTAGTGCTGTGTTCAGGTGGCTTAGTGTTGTGTTCAGGTGGCTTAGTGCTGTGTTCAGGTGGCTTAGTGCTGTGTTAAGGTGGGTGAGTGTTGTCTTCAGGTGGCTTAGTGCTGTGTTCAGGTGACTTAGTGCTGTGTTCAGGTGGCTTAGTGCTGTGTTCAGGTGGTTTACTCAGTGCTGTGTTCAGGTGGCTTAGTACTGTGTTCAGGTGACTTAGTGCTGTGTTCAGGTGGCTTAGTGCTGTGTTCAGGTGGTTTACTCAGTGCTGTGTTCAGATGGCTTAGTGCTGTGTTCAGGTGACTTAGTGCTGTGTTCAGGTGGCTTAGTGCTGTGTTCAGGTGGCTTAGTGCTGTGTTCAGGTGGCTTAGTGCTGTGTTCAGGGGGCTTAGTGCTGTGTTCACGTGACTTAGTGCTGTGTTCAGGTGGCTTAGTGCTGTGTTCAGGTGGCTGAGTGTTGTGTTCAGGTGGCTTAGTGCTGTGTTCAGGTGGCTTACTCAGTGCTGTGTTCAGGTGGCTTAGTGCTGTGTTCAGGTGGCTTAGTGCTGTGTTCAGGTGGCTTAGTGCTGTGTTCAGGTGGCTTAGTGCTGTGTTCAGGTGGCTTAGTGTTGTGTTCAGGTGGCTTACTCTGTGCTGTGTTCAGGTGACTTAGTGCTGTGTTCAGGTGGCTTAGTGCTGTGTTAAGGTGGCTTAGTGCTGTGTCCAGGTTCCTTAGTGCATTGTTCAGGTGGCATAGTTCTGTGTTCAGGTGGCTTAGTGCTGTGTTCAGGTGGCTTAGTGCTGTGTTCAGGTGACTTAGTGCTGTGTTCAGGTGGCTTAGTGCTGTGTTCAGGTGGCTTAGTGCTGTATTCAGGTGACTTAGTGCTGTGTTCAGGTGGCTTAGTGCTGTGTTCAGGTGGTTTAGTGCTGTGTTCAGGTGGCTTAGTTCTGTGTTCAGGTGACTTAGTGCTGTGTCCAGGTGGCTTAGTGCTGTTTCCAGGTGGCTTAGTGCTGTGTCCAGGTGACTTAGTGCTGTGTCCAGGTGGCTTAGTGCTGTGTTCAGGTGACTTAGTGCTGTGTTCAGGTGGCTTAGGGCTGTGTCCAGGTGGCTTAGTGCTGTGTCCAGGTGGCTTAGTGCTGTGTCCAGGTGGCTTAGTGCTGTGTCCAGGTGGCTTAGTGCTGTGTCCAGGTGGCTTAGTGCTGTGTTCAAGTGGCTTAGTGCTGTGTTCAGGTGGCTTAGTGCTGTGTCCAGGTGGCTTAGTGCTGTGTCCAGGTGGCTTAGTGCTGTGTTCAGGTGGCTTAGTGCTGTGTCCAGGTGGCTTAGTGCTGTGTTCAGGTGGCTTAGTGCTGTGTTCAGGTGGCTTAGTGCTGTGTCCAGGTGGCTTAGTGCTGTGTTCAGGTGGCTTAGTGCTGTGTTCAAGTGGCTTAGTGCTGTGCCCAGGTGGCTTAGTGCTGTGTTCAGGTGGCTTAGTGCTGTGTTCAGGTGGCTTAGTGCTGTGTCCAGGTGGCTTAGTGCTGTGTTCAGGTGGCTTAGTGGTGTGTTCAAGAGGACGGAATACTCAGCAGAATATAGTGAACACGAGGTGCTGGTGTGGGTGTCGGACGCTCCAAGACACATCACACAACACACACACATGTCAACCACATCCGCAAGACGCGCCTCACTTGACAAGCGCGCCCTTGACACCTGGCAAGCTTCCACGTGACACCTGACAAGCTCAACATTGACACCTGACAAACTCCCACTTGACATGAGGTATAGCTCTCTCTGGACACCAAAGAGGGTTCCTCTTGACACCTGGCTCACTCTTTATTGACTCGGCGATATTGACCGTCTGACAAGGTAAGGTTCCACTTGACTGCGGGTTAGCTGCCCTTTAACACTATACTTAATTGTTCCCTGACACCTGGTAGCTGGCACTTGACACCGGACAAGCTCCAACTTGACAACCTGCCTAATTACTCCTTGACAACAATCAAGCTTCCATTTACCTCCTAGTATGCTTGGCCTTGGAGGCTCCCACTTGACAACTAGTAAGCTGATTCTCTCCCTTGACACCAGATAAGCCGGCACTTGACACCTGGTAAATCTCTGGGACTTGACCGAAAACCTTGATGGTGTTGCGAGAGCGGTGATCTGTCTCCATCAGTTCACCCGACGTCGACTCTAATCTGGATTCATTAGTCTCCCACAACACTTGCCTCGTTCTCTGTGTTGCCTCAGGTCCTCAGTGTTTATCTTTATGTGTTATATATATATATATATAACATAACATATATATATAACATATATATGTTATATATATATATAAACATAAACAAATCAAGTTCTTAGTGATCTATGGCTTGGGCGTTCACTCACTCATTTCTCAGAGGCTTTGGGTCCTCTAGTCAGTCTGGTGTTGACAAAGGCTTTGACAGGTCGAAACGTTCACTTCCTTTCATATTTCTCTGTGGATTTTCCGCATATATATATATATATATATATATATATATATATATATATATATATATATATATATATATATATATATATATATCACTAAGAAATCTATTTGACCCGTCCATGGTGCGGTGGGTACGTTTCGGCATGATCCTGAACGTCATGGGTTCGAATCCTGGTCGGGTCAAATCAAGTTCTTAGTGATCTATGGCTTGCGCGTTCATTCAGTCATTTCTGAGAGGCTCTGGGTCCCTATAATGGCGCCAGTGGTAGTACTGCTGCTGTATAGGATTATATTCAGATTATTTACATCAGAAACCTCGGTAGTATCGATAACGGTAGCAACAGCATCAGGAGTCTCTTAGGGAGAGCAGCAGCAGCAGCAGCGCCAGCAGCAGCAGCAGCAGCAGCAGTGTCAATAACTTCCACAACAGCAGCAGCAGCAGCAGCACCAGCAGCAGCACCAGCAGCAAGAACAGCATCAGCAGCAACAACTGCAGCAGTGTCAATAACTTCCACAACAGCAGCAGGAACAGCACCAGCGCCAGCAGCACCACCACCAGCAGCAGCAGCAGTGTCAGTAACTTCCACAACAGCAGCAGCAACAGCAGCAGCAGCGCCAGCAGCAGCACCAGCAGCAGCAGCAGCAGCAGCAGTGTCAGTAACTTCCACAAGAGCAGCAGCAGGAACAGCACCCAGCGGCCTCCCGTTCCACAGTTGAGAGAAACAGCAAGTATTTGTGAGTCTCATTATCTCTCTTGCATAGCTTCATCGACCCTCCCTTGGGAGGCGCTCCACCACACCAGGTGAGGGAGAGAGGGAGGGAGAGAGAGAGAGAGAGAGAGAGGGAGGGAGAGAGAGGGAGAGAGACAGAGACAGAGAGACAGAGATACAGAGAGAGAGAGAGAGAGAGAGAGAGGGAGAGAGAGAGAGAGAGAGAGAGAGGGAGAGAGAGAGAGAGAGAGAGAGAGAGAGAGAGAGAGAGAGAGAGAGAGAGAGAGAGAGAGAGAGAGAGAGAGAGAGAGAGAGAGAAAGAATGTTATGTTAGGTTTGCTTGGCTCAGGCTAGATTAGGTTCTCTTTAGTTAGGTTAGGTTAGGTTAGTTTTAAATACGTTATATGAAGCTAATTTGGAGATTTGGGACTCGATCTCCGGGACAAAATTAAAAAAACTAATTATCTCCGCGAAAAACGATTCTCTGCATTATTGTCCCAGAAACATTGCAGTTCATGTGTCAGATGACATGTAAGTATCATTGCCAGTAAGTGTATCTACACTCCAGGTTATGACTGCACACAAACTCACAGGCAAAATTCTCATCAGTTGCAACTAGTGCAAGTAATGGGAATTTCCATTATTTGCAGTTTGTTGTAAAGTAAAAATAAGATTTTTTTTTTTTTTGAGATATATACAAGAGTTGTTACATTCTTGTAGAGCCACTAGTACGCGTAGCGTTTCGGGCAAGTCCTTAATCCTATGGTCCCTGGAATACGATCCCCGCCGCGAAGAATCGTTTTTTCATCCAAGTACACATTTTACTGTTGCGTTAAACAGAGGCTACAGTTAAGGAATTGCGCCCAGTAAATCCTCCCCGGCCAGGATACGAACCCATGACATAGCGCTCGCGGAACGCCAGGCGAGTGTCTTACCACTACACCACGGAGACTGTGATATTGACCTCTTTTAAAGTCATACAGGTAGTGTGCATGATAAGACTGATGATAATGATGATTCCGACAGTCTGGCGAAGTGGGGGAGGTTATCTTGGTTATCTTGAGATGATTTAAGGGGTTTAGTGTCCCCGCGGCCCGGTCCTCGACCAGGCCTCCACCCCCAGGAAGCAGCCCGTAGCAGCTGTCTAACTCCAAGGTTCCTATTTACTGCTAGGTAACAGGAGCATAAGCGTGAAAGAAACATTTTGTCTATTTGTCTTCGCCTCCACCGGGGATCGAACCCGGAACCTCAGGACAACGAATCCGAAGCGCTGTCCACCCAGCTGTCAGGCGCCTACGGTTATAGAGAATGGGAGACATAACACAGGCAATGAAGGGATCTTACCATCAATTGTTAAAAACGCACCTAACCTAACCTAAATGTAGGTTAGCTTAGCATTTTAAAAGCACCGAATCACCTTCTGTAATTGATTGTTCAATAAACCCCTGAACTATATGTTTAACACATCTCTCACCCTGTCCATGGAGGACAGAAGAAAATGTATATATGCTGGTTAGCATTGTAAATGTCTGGCCACGTCTGTGGTAGAAAATAATAATAATAATAGAAAAAAACGTACCTGAGATACATGATGTTAGAGTAGCTTTTCGGGTCAGGTTAACTCAGGTTTGCTTTCATGCGGTTTGGATGAAAATGATTAGATTAAGTTTGCTTTGGTTTTCTTTAATTTGGTTTGGTTAGCTTAGCTAATCTCTGGTTTTATTAGATTATCTTCGGCCTGCTTTGATTTGATTAGCAACTATTATTTTCACATCAACCGTGTCAGAATTACAGAAATAAATCAAATATATGGCGCCGAGAAATCTTTCAACCCAAGAATTTCCAAATTTTTAGAAATCTAAAACCTTGAATCACGCTCAAGAAGATGATAACTGTGATCCCTGAAGGCTCTGAGATCTGAGAACAATGTTATCATGGGTGAGGCAGATCACCGGGACTCTAACATACTTGAAAACATGTTTAATAAAAATGTGAAAATGTCTTCACCTGAAAAAACACCAAATATCAAAGGTTAGATAACAAGCCATTACTACCAATGTCACTATAAGACATATGCAAAAAAAATACCTAAAATATAATATCCTAATATTCAAATAATTTTCATTGGTGATTTCCTGTTCTGAAATAGAGTAATATAATAGTGTTATATATATATTTCGACCTTCGTAACGAAAGAGGAAAAGGACCAATAATTCAGATATAAAGATGAAACACAATTACATCAACACAAGATAGGCTTTAGGCACAGATATATCAGGCACATACCCTTCCCATTCATGGCTTGATGACGCGGGAGGTAAATATGATGTCATATATCATATTTATTCTTAACTGGAGAGAAAACAAGAAATTATAAAATGCACAAAATTATTATTAACCTTTGATGAATAAAAAAAATCAACATATAACATGACACAGATACCATCCGATCCGGTTAAAAAATCAACAATGGAAAGTTGGAATTATTGTGTTTGGGAATATGAACAATGACTGTATGATATCCGAGCATAAGTTGGAGGCTTGTGTGACTGTGTGGAGGATATCCGGGCATAAGTTGGAGGCTTGTGTGACTGTGTGGAGGATATCCGGCCATAAGTTGGAGGCTTGTGTGACTGTGTGGAGGATATCCGGGCATAAGTTGGAGGCCTGTGTGACTGTGTGTAGGATATCCGAACATAAGTTGGAAGCTTGTGTGACTGTGTGTAGGATATCCGAACATAAGTTGGAAGCTTGTGTGACTGTGTGTAGGATATCCGAACATAAGTTGGAAGCTTGTGTGACTGTGTGTAGGATATCCGAACATAAGTTGGAAGCTTGTGTGACTGTGTAGGATATCCGAACATAAGTTGGAAGCTTGTGTGACTGTGTAGGATATCCGAACATAAGTTGGAAGCTTGTGTGACTGTGTAGGATATCCGAGCATAAGTTGGAGGCTTGTGTGACTGTGTGTAGGATATCCGAGCATAAGTTGGAGGCTTGTGTGACTGTGTGTAGGATATCCGAGCATAAGTTGGAGGCTTGTGTGACTGTGTGTAGGATATCCGAGCATAAGTTGGAGGCTTGTGTGACTGTGTAGGATATCCGAACATAAGTTGGAAGCTTGTGTGACTGTGTAGGATATCCGAACATAAGTTGGAAGCTTGTGTGACTGTGTAGGATATCCGAGCATAAGTTGGAAGCTTGTGTGACTGTGCAGGATATCCGAATAACGACCAAGCTCAATATTCTACGAAGTGAGAAAATCAGTTCGAGCTTTGTAGGGATTCGAACCCGCGTTCAAGTGACCCAGACACGTGCCTTAACCCACTCGGCCGGGTGGTTGGTTACCTTGAGGTGCTTCCGGGGCTTAGCGTCCCCGCGGCCCGGTCGTCGACCAGGCCTCCTGGTTGACGGTTCAGGCACGTGTCTGGAAGTCACTAAAACGCTGGTTCGAATCCCTGCATTGTTGCAGCTGATTTCGTCACTGATACATCACACATCATTGTAATTTCATTGGATTCACAATGAAATTTTAAGATTTTTTTCCCTCCAAAAAATATGCCAAATCTATGTATAAATGACCGGAGCGATAGCGGTTAAATGTGTTATCATCGAGCTCCGATAAGATAAGCAACCACCAACGCACTTAAAGATAACCTACAGTTACGGTTGCTGTTGGACAGCCAAACTGGATTTGCATTTTGTTCTATGTTCAACATCCGAACACTTGTTCGTATCTTGTATGGCGGTATTCAATATTCGAACACTTGTTCGTACCTTGTATGGCAGTATTCAATATTCGAACATAAATCGAAGACATACATCCCCCTGTAGCAAAAGATAACCCATCCCCCTGTAAGCAAGAGATAACCCATCCCACTGTAAGCAAGAGATAACCCATCCCCCTGTAAGCAAGAGATAACCCATCCCCCTGTAAGCAAGAGATAACCCATCCTCCTGTAAGCAAGAGATAACCCATCCTCCTGTAAGCAAGAGATAACCCATCCTCCTGTAAGCAAGAGATAACCCATCCTCCTGTAAGCAAGAGATAACCCATCCCCCTGTAAGCAAGAGATAACCCATCCTCCTGTAAGCAAGAGATAACCCATCCCCTGTAAGCAAGAGATAACCCATCCCCCTGTAAGCAAGAGATAACCCATCCCCCTGTAAGCAAGAGATAACCCATCCCCCTGTAAGCAAGAGATAACAAATCCTCCTGTAAGCAAGAGATAACCCAGCCCCCTGTAAGCAAGAGATAACCCATCCTCCTGTAAGCAAGAGATAACCCAGCCCTCTGTAAGCAAGAGATAACCCAGCCCCTGTAAGCAAGAGATAACCCATCCTCCTGTAAGCAAGAGATAACCCATCCTCTGTAAGTAAGAGATAACCCATCTTCCTGTAAGCAAGAGATAACCCATCCCTCTGTAAGCAAGAGATAACCCAGCCCCTGTAAGCAAGAGATAACCCATCCCTCTGTAAGCAAGAGATAACCCATCCTCCTGTAAGCAAGAGATAATCCAGCCCTCTGTAAGCAAGAGATAACCCAGCCCCTGTAAGCAAGAGATAACCCATCCTCCTGTAAGCAAGAGATAACCCATCCTCTGTAAGTAAGAGATAACCCATCCCCTGTAAGCAAGAGATAACCCATCCTCCTGTAAGCAAGAGATAACCCATCTTCCTGTAAGCAAGAGATAACCCATCCCCCTGTAAGCAAGAGATAACCCATCCCCCTGTAAGCAAGAGAGATAACCCATCCCTTATAAGCAAGAGATAACCCATCCCTCTGTAAGCAAGAGATAACCCATCCTCTGTAAGTAAGAGATAACCCATCCCTCTGTAAGCAAGATATAACCCATCCCCCTGTAAGCAAGAGATAACCCATCCCCCTGTAAGCAAGAGATAACCCATCCTCCTGTAAGCAAGAGATAACCCATCCCCCTGTAAGCAAGAGATAACCCATCCCCCTGTAAGCAAGAGATAACCCATCCTCCTGTAAGCAAGAGATAACCCATCCCCCTGTAAGCAAGAGATAACCCATCCCCCTGTAAGTAAGAGATAACCCATCCCCCTGTAAGCAAGAGATAACCCATCCCCCTGTAAGCAAGAGAGATAACCCATCCCTTATAAGCAAGAGATAACCCATCCCCTGTAAGCAAGAGATAACCCATCCCCCTGTAAGCAAGAGATAACCCAGCCCTTATAAGCAAGACATAACCCATCCTCCTGTAAGCAAGAGATAACCCAGCCCTTATAAGCAAGAGATAACCCATCCCCTGTAAGCAAGAGATAACCCATCCCCCTGTAAGCAAGAGATAACCCAGCCCCCTGTAAGCAAGAGATAACCCAGCCCTTATAAGCAAGACATAACCCATCCTCCTGTAAGCAAGAGATAACCCAGCCCTTATAAGCAAGAGATAACCCAGCCCCTGTAAGCAAGAGATAACCTTTGCCCTCGTTAAACCACAGAGACGCTATGAGTAATATAAAATCATCGAGTATTTTGTGTCCAGAAATATGAAACGTTGAGGACATTGAAACCGCAGGGAAAAAAATCGAACACAAACGTTTGGGAAAAAAATTACCCAATTTTTTTTTCAGCTGTTCCAATCACTGGTCGTTTTTTTCCCCCCAATCTCTCACTGTTGTTCTCACAGCAAACAAAAGTGATACAAAGTGGTGGGAATAGGGTGGTAGAGGACCTATTTCAAATAGAGGTGTTAGCAGTACCCATCTCTCATCGCTCGCAACGTGCACTCAACACACATAGTAGGGGAACAGTGTGGGTTTTTACCTATTTTTTGCGTCTGGTTTGGTTGGTCGACGGCGTACGGGATCACCATAGCCCGTGCTACTTGGAACTTTTGGTTCCAGGTAGCGAATCTTTAACAACAACATGAGAGCCGGTCAACCTCCCTTGACATGACTAAGATTTTGCCTATTTGACCGAGACATACACGATATATCAGTTCATTATGCATTGCAGGTTGATCATGGGACATGCAACTGCATGCTTGAGCCAGAATTCATCAAGTACGTTTCCATTTACGAAACCTGTGCATCTCTCGAGGATCATAGTGCCTTCCTCTGTATTTATTTAATAGTTTTCGATCTTCAGAGCTCAGTAATCCGATGTTGCTATTGGATTATGGGGCTTCGGAGCTCATAAACTGTTAAGTCTGTTTAAACCAAAAACGCCATGACTGAGGAAAGATATAGCGGTTTCGTTACTTTATACTGCAATATTTTAAACTGTAACACTGACGATGGAATGTCATCGCTTCTATAGTAACTTGAGGCCATTTTCCACTGACTAGAGGCCATTTTCCACTGACTAGAGGCCATTTTACACTGACTAGAGGCCATTTTACACTGACTAGAGGCCATTTTACACTGACTAGAGGCCATTCTACACTGACTAGAGGCCATTTTACACTGACTAGAGGCCATTTTACACTGACCAGAGGCCATTTTACACTGACTAGAGGCCATTTTCCACTGACTAGAGGCCATTTTACACTGACTAGAGGCCATTTTCCACTGACTAGAGGCCATTTTACACTGACTAGAGGCCATTTTCCACTGACTAGAGGCCATTTTACACTGACTAGAGGCCATTTTACACTGACTAGAGGCCATTTATGCTACACTGACACCCCGCGGACACTGTCCACACACCTGCTGCTCTCTCGCACACACCGATAAAGACAGGTTTGGGACGGGTATTGACCAAGCCGCAAAATACAGCGGCCCGGGCATGTGTGTCAGTTCACAAGGACTCAGCCAATTACAGGCCGAGTTACGAGAGACGGAGCATTAATAGGGTCATTACGGCAGGAACAGATGGGAGGGGGGGGGGGGAGGGGGGGGGGGTAGTTTGTTCATAGAGATGTCCTTAGTGTTGGTCCCAGAGGCACTGGTGCTGAGCTGTGCTGCACTTATTGTAGTAGAGAAGTGTGTGTAGCACTACAGCACACAAGTGTAGCACTACAGCACACAAGTGTAACACTACAGCACACAAGTGTAGCACTACAGCACACAAGTGTAGCACTACAGCACACAAGTGTAACACTACAACACACAAGTGTAGCACTACAGCACACAAGTGTAGCACTACAGCACACAAGTGTAACACTACAACACACAAGTGTAACACTACAACACTCAAGTGTAACACTACAGCACACAAGTGTAACACTACAGCACACAAGTGTAACACTACAACACACAAGTGTAACACTACAGCACACAAGTGTAGCACTACAACACACAAGTGTAGCACTACAACACACAAGTGTAACACTACAACACACAAGTGTAACACTACAACACACAAGTGTAACACTACAACACACAAGTGTAACACTACAACACACAAGTGTAACACAGCACACAAGTGTAACACTACAACACACAAGTGTAACACTACAACACACAAGTGTAACACAACACACAAGTGTAACACTACAACACACAAGTGTAACACTACAACACACAAGTGTAACACTACAACACACAAGTGTAACACTACAACACACAAGTGTAACACTACAGCACACAAGTGTAGCACTACAACACACAAGTGTAACACTACAACACTCAAGTGTAACACTACAGCACACAAGTGTAACACTACAACACACAAGTGTAACACTACAACACACAAGTGTAACACAACACACAAGTGTAACACTACAACACACAAGTGTAACACTACAGCACACAAGTGTAGCACCACAACACACAAGTGTAACACAACACACAAGTGTAACACTACAACACACAAGTGTAACACTACAGCACACAAGTGTAGCACCACAACACACAAGTGTAACACAACACACAAGTGTAACACTACACACAAGTGTAACACAACACACAAGTGTAACACTACAACACACAAGTGTAACACTACAACACACAAGTGTAACACTACAACACACAAGTGTAACACAACACACAAGTGTAACACTACAACACACAAGTGTAACACTACAACACACAAGTGTAACACTACAACACACAAGTGTAACACTACAACACACAAGTGTAACACTACAACACACAAGTGTAACACAACACACAAGTGTAACACAACACACAAGTGTAACACTACAACACACAAGTGTAACACTACAACACACAAGTGTAACACTACAGCACACAAGTGTAACACTACAGCACACAAGTGTAACACAACACACAAGTGTAACACTACAACACACAAGTGTAACACTACAGCACACAAGTGTAACACTACAACACACAAGTGTAACACTACAGCACACAAGTGTAACACAACACACAAGTGTAACACTACAACACACAAGTGTAACACTACAACACACAAGTGTAACACTACAACACACAAGTGTAACACTACAGCACACAAGTGTAACACAACACACAAGTGTAACACAACACACAAGTGTAACACTACAACACACAAGTGTAACACTACAACACACAAGTGTAACACTACAACACACAAGTGTAACACTACAACACACAAGTGTAACACTACAACACACAAGTGTAACACAACACACAAGTGTAACACTACAACACACAAGTGTAACACAACACACAAGTGTAACACTACAACACACAAGTGTAACACTACAACACACAAGTGTAACACTACAACACACAAGTGCAACACAACACACAAGTGTAACACTACAACACACAAGTGTAACACAACACACAAGTGTAACACTACAACACACAAGTGTAACACTACAACACACAAGTGTAACACTACAACACACAAGTGCAACACAACACACAAGTGTAACACAACACACAAGTGTAACACTACAACACACAAGTGTAACACAACACACAAGTGTAACACTACAACACACAAGTGTAACACAACACACAAGTGTAACACAACACACAAGTGTAACACTACAGCACACAAGTGTAACACTACAGCACACAAGTGTAACACTACAGCACACAAGTGTAACACTACAGCACACAAGTGTAACACTACAACACACAAGTGTAACACTACAACACACAAGTGTAACACAACACACAAGTGTAACACAACACACAAGTGTAACACTACAGCACACAAGTGTAACACTACAGCACACAAGTGTAACACTACAACACACAAGTGTAACACTACAACACACAAGTGTAACACAACACACAAGTGTAACACAACACACAAGTGTAACACTACAACACACAAGTGTAACACTACAACACACAAGTGTAACACTACAACACACAAGTGTAACACTACAACACACAAGTGTAACACTACAACACACAAGTGTAACACTACAGCACACAAGTGTAACACTACAACACACAAGTGTAGCACTACAGCACACAAGTGTAACACTACAGCACACAAGTGTAACACTACAGCACACAAGTGTAACACTACAACACACAAGTGTAGCACTACAGCACACAAGTGTAACACTACAGCACACAAGTGTAACACTACAACACACAAGTGTAACACTACAGCACACAAGTGTAACACTACAACACACAAGTGTAGCACTACAGCACACAAGTGTAACACTACAGCACACAAGTGTAACACTACAGCACACAAGTGTAACACTACAACACACAAGTGTAAGACTACAGCACACAAGTGTAACACTACAACACACAAGTGTAACACTACAGCACACAAGTGTAACACTACAACACACAAGTGTAACACTACAACACACAAGTGTAACACAACACACAAGTGTAACACTACAGCACACAAGTGTAACACTACAACACACAAGTGTAACACTACAACACACAAGTGTAGCACTACAGCACACAAGTGTAGCACAACACACAAGTGTAACACAACACACAAGTGTAACACTACAGCACACAAGTGTAACACTACAACACACAAGTGTAACACTACAACACACAAGTGTAACACAACACACAAGTGTAACACTACAACACACAAGTGTAACACAACACACAAGTGTAACACTACAACACACAAGTGTAACACTACAACATACAAGTGTAACACCACAACACACAAGTGTAACACTACAACACACAAGTGTAACACTACAACACACAAGTGTAACACTACAACACACAAGTGTAACACTACAACACACAAGTGTAGCACTACAGCACACAAGTGTAGCACTACAACACACAAGTGTAACACTACAGCATACAAGTGTAACACTACAGCACACAAGTGTAACACTACAACACACAAGTGTAGCACTACAGCACACAAGTGTAGCACAACACACAAGTGTAGCACTACAACACACAAGTGTAACACTACAACACACAAGTGTAACACTACAACACACAAGTGTAACACTTCAACACACAAGTGAAACACTACAACACACAAGTGTAACACTACAACACACAAGTGTAACACTACAACACACAAGTGTAACACTACAACACACAAGTGTAACACTACAACACACAAGTGTAACACAACACACAAGTGTAACACTACAACACACAAGTGTAACACTACAGCACACAAGTGTAACACTACAACACACAAGTGTAGCACTACAGCACACAAGTGTAGCACAACACACAAGTGTAACACTACAACACACAAGTGTAACACTACAGCACACAAGTGTAACACTACAACACACAAGTGTAACACTACAACACACAAGTGTAACACAACAACACACAAGTGTAACACTACAACACACAAGTGTAGCACAACACACAAGTGTAACACTACAACACACAAGTGTAACACTACATCACACAAGTGTAGCACTACAACACACAAGTGTAACACTACAACACACAAGTGTAACACTACAACACACAAGTGTAACACTACAACACACAAGTGTAACACTACAACACACAAGTGTAACACAACACACAAGTGTAACACTACAACACACAAGTGTAACACTACATCACACAAGTGTAGCACTACAACACACAAGTGTAACACCACAACACACAAGTGTAACACAACACACAAGTGTAACACTACAACACACAAGTGTAACACTACAGCACACAAGTGTAACACTACAACACACAAGTGTAGCACTACAGCACACAAGTGTAACACTACAACACACAAGTGTAGCACTACAGCACACAAGTGTAACACTACAACACACAAGTGTAGCACAACACACAAGTCTAACACTACAACACACAAGTGTAACACTACAACACACAAGTGTAACACAACACACAAGTGTAACACTACAACACACAAGTGTAACACAACACACAAGTGTAACACTACAACACACAAGTGTAGCACTACAACACACAAGTGTAACACTACAACACACAAGTGTAGCACTACAACACACAAGTGTAACACTACAACACACAAGTGTAGCACTACAACACACAAGTGTAACACTACAACACACAAGTGTAACACTACAACACACAAGTGTAACACTACAACACACAAGTGTAGCACTACAACACACAAGTGTAACACTACAACACACAAGTGTAACACTACAACACACAAGTGTAACACTACAACACACAAGTGTAGCACTACAACACACAAGTGTAACACTACAACACACAAGTGTAACACAACACACAAGTGTAACACTACAACACACAAGTGTAACACTACAACACACAAGTGTAACACTACAACACACAAGTGTAGCACTACAGCACACAAGTGTAACACTACAACACACAAGTGTAACACTACAGCACACAAGTGTAGCACTACAACACACAAGTGTAACACTACAACACACAAGTGTAACACAACACACAAGTGTAACACTACAACACACAAGTGTAACACTACAGCACACAAGTGTAACACTACAACACACAAGTGTAACACTACAACACACAAGTGTAGCACTAGAGCACACAAGTGTAGCACAACACACAAGTGTAGCACTACAACACACAAGTGTAACACTACAACACACAAGTGTAGCACTACAGCACACAAGTGTAGCACAACACACAAGTGTAGCACAACACACAAGTGTAACACTACAACACACAAGTGTAACACTACAACACACAAGTGTAACACTACAACACACAAGTGTAACACTACAGCACACAAGTGTAACACTACAACACACAAGTGTAACACTACAACACACAAGTGTAGCACCACAACACACAAGTGTAACACTACAGCACACAAGTGTAGCACCACAACACACAAGTGTAACACTACAGCACACAAGTGTAACACTACAGCACACAAGTGTAACACTACAGCACACAAGTGTAGCACCACAACACACAAGTGTAACACTACAGCACACAAGTGTAACACTACAACACACAAGTGTAACACTACAGCACACAAGTGTAGCACCACAACACACAAGTGTAACACTACAACACACAAGTGTAACACTACAACACACAAGTGTAGCACCACAACACACAAGTGTAACACTACAGCACACAAGTGTAACACAACACACAAGTGTAGCACTACAACACACAAGTGTAGCACAACACACAAGTGTAACACTACAACACACAAGTGTAACACTACAACACACAAGTGTAACACTACAACACACAAGTGTAACACAACACACAAGTGTAACACTACAACACACAAGTGTAACACTACAACACACAAGTGTAACACTACAACACACAAGTGTAACACTACAGCACACAAGTGTAACACAACACACAAGTGTAACACTACAACACACAAGTGTAACACCACAACACACAAGTGTAACACTACAACACACAAGTGTAGCACTACAACACACAAGTGTAACACAACACACAAGTGTAACACTACAACACACAAGTGTAGCACTACAACACACAAGTGTAACACTACAACACACAAGTGTAACACAACACACAAGTGTAACACTACAACACACAAGTGTAACACTACAACACACAAGTGTAACACTACAACACACAAGTGTAACACTACAACACACAAGTGTAACACTACAGCACACAAGTGTAACACTACAACACACAAGTGTAACACTACAGCACACAAGTGTAACACTACAACACACAAGTGTAACACTACAACACACAAGTGTAACACTACAGCACACAAGTGTAACACTACGACACACAAGTGTAACACTACAGCACACAAGTGTAACACCACAACACACAAGTGTAACACTACAGCACACAAGTGTAACACTACAGCACACAAGTGTAGCACTACAGCACACAAGTGTAACACTACAGCACACAAGTGTAACACTACAACACACAAGTGTAACACTACAACACACAAGTGTAACACTACAACACACAAGTGTAACACTACAGCACACAAGTGTAGCACTACAGCACACAAGTGTAACACTACAGCACACAAGTGTAGCACTACAGCACACAAGTGTCTTCTCAAAAGCTTTGTTGAGGTCTTACCAATATTCCTAAGTATTAAATCAACATTCCACTTTGTTTTCAAATAAATAATAAATACCAATCGGTCTGGGGCATTCGATTACACTCAATTTAAAATTATATGTATAATATATATATATATATATATATATATATATATATATATATATATATATATATATATATATATATAAATATTACTCTTATCAAGATTTAAATAAAGACAGGTTGACAAAATCGTAACTTTACAGTCATAACTCCATGTTAACTCAGGAGGCGAACGTAAACAGGAAATATATGAGAGTGGGAGAGGTAATCCAGGATGGATCCCTCCCTTGACGCCGTCACCACGTATGTGAGCCTGGCGATGTATTATACCTGGACGCGCCGTCACCAGGTATGTGAGCCTGGCGGTGTATTATACCGGGACGCGCCGTCACCAGGTATGTGAGCCTGGCGATGTATTATACCGGGACGCGCCGTCACCCATTCCAGCGACGCCCACTCTAATCTGCAGATGCTGCCTCTCTCTTGATGTCAAAGACAGCTTTGAGTCGGCAGACACGCTCACGCCAAATGAGTCATTTCCTGAGTGATTAGCCTTATATATATATATATATATATATATATATATATATATATATATATATATTTATATATATATATATATATATATATATATATATATATATATATATATATATATATATATATATATATATATATGCGAACAAGCCTGAATGGTCCCCAGGACTATATGCAACTGAATATATTCTGGGGTGTGAGTTTTCATTTATATATATATATATATATATATATATATATATATATATATATATATATATATATATATATATATATATATATATAGTGTAGCACTACAACACACAAGAGTGTGTTGAAAAAGAAAGGAGGGGGGTGGTAGGAGAAGCGAACACTCTTTCGTATTCAGAGTTAAATGGCAAGTTTTTCCCTGAATGCTCTGTGTTCCCTTCTCTGAGGCTGTGGGTCTCTATAATTGCACCAGTGGTGGTACCCCCCCTATATAAAGTAAATATATATATATATATATATATATATATATATATATATATATATATATATATATATATTGGTAGCTGTTTTTTTTGTAAACATATGTTGTTAAATATGACCGAAGGGTAAGAATAATAATTCTAACACGAATCTTCTCAATATTTCTTTCGTTCTTCTTCACTGTCAAGAGTAATTGATAAAGTAACTTTCCAAAATTCATTCTTTTTATTCCTAGTCTGACGCCTAAACGCGTTTCGTTTAAGCGAAAACGAATTCCTTATTGCATTTTCAAGAACTTAATTTACACACAAAATACATTCATACTTATACTCTTTTTGGGTGAGGTGATATGGCCCAAAAGTTTTGGGTGAGGTGATATGGCACAAAAGTTTTGGGTGAGGTGATATGGCACAAAAGTTTTGGGTGAGGTGATATGGCACAAAAGTTTTGGGTGAGGTGATATGGCACAAAAGTTTTGGGTGAGGTGATATGGCACAAAAGTTTTGGGTGAGGTGATATGGCACAAAAGTTTTGGGTGAGGTGATATGGCACAAAAGTTTTGGGTGAGGTGATATGGCACAAAAGTTTTGGGTGAGGTGATATGGCACAAAAGTTTTGGGTGAGGTGATATGGCACAAAAGTTTTGGGTGAGGTGAAACACAAGACCGAACACGAAACAATGGTATGAGTGACTGCTGAAGGCCTATTGGCCTATACTTCCTCTTGCTGCTTTCTTATTGGTTCGGGGTCTTGAAGTGGTATAGAATATAGTTGTGCATTAATTGGCTGTTGATTGCTGGTGTTGACTTTTTTGATGTGTAGTGCCTCGCTGATGTCGAGTCTCCTGCTATCGCTGTATCTATCGATGATTTCTGTGTTGTTTGTTAATTAAGATTTCTCTGGTGATGGTTTGGTTGTGAGAAGAGATGTTCCTTGATGGAGTCCTGTTGTTTGTGCATAGTTAATCCTCTAGAAAGAGATATTGTTGTCTTGCCTATATACTGAGTCCTTTGGGGCTTACAGTCCCCAAGTGGGCATGAATGCCTTCACATGCCCGCTTGGGGACTGTAAGCCCTGTAATAAATATGTAGAATTTATTATGTATTTATTATGTAGAATTTAAACGTACCTGACTCTCACCAATAATATATTCTCGTATTATAGACAAAATACTTCAGTATTCGCCTTTTACAATGTTTCTGACAGGGGCAATTATCAAAATTATTCCAAATATTTTGCCCCATTAAAAAATTAGCGTGAATGTTCACTGAAATTGTTTGATTATAAATGCCGCTTCGAAACGTATTGGTATTAGTGCATTATGAATATAAAGCCACAGAGCATACATATTTTCATTTATTTTGTGCATTAAATATTTAATACTTATAATGCACATTTAATAAATGTTTAATACGTTTAAAACTCCATATAAGATAAGAATCAAGAGAGTATAGAGCTTTTAGTACAATGTAGCATTTGGGAGGGATGTGAGAATAAGGACTTGAGATAGGATGAAAGGATAGAACGCTGCCTAACTGTTTAGAGAGAGAGAGAGAGAGAGAGAGAGAGAGAGAGAGAGAGAGAGAGAGAGAAAGAGAAAGAGAAAGAGAGAGAGAGAGAGAGAGAGAGAGAGAGAGAGAGAGAGAGAGAGAGAGAAATAAGTCACTTAGAGATTGGTTTGGTCAGTATGCCAGTGGATGCTGCAGACGAGAAAGGGACGTACCAACGAGCAACAGAATCTGACATGTTAAATGCTTTAATCTAATGACTCCATGACTGTCCATTCGAGAATTGTCTACTACTCCCAGAAGACTTGTATGAGAGCTTTAAAGTCCGCAAATAGTTTAAAATGTTTGTATGAATGTCTTTAACCCAGAGTCGAGTGTGATTGTCTTGTCAAACCGGTTGTGCTCAAATAGTACATAGAACAGTTCGAGAAAGATAGTTTTCAGATTGTCAAATCAACTATATCGTTAGTTTAGGATGTATTAGATTAGGTTAGATTGTGTTACTCACTCTTAGGGAGCCGGTCGGCCGAGCGGACAGCACACTGGACTTGTGATCCTGTGGTCCTGGGTTCGATCCTGGGCGCCGGCGAGAAACAATGGGCAGAGTTTCTTTCACCTTATGCCCCTGTTACCTAGCAGTAAAATAGGTACCTGGGTGTTAGTCAGCTGTTACGGGCTGCTTCCTGGGGGTGGAGGCCTGGTCGAAGACCGGGCCGCGGGGACACTAAAGCCCCGAAATCATCTCAAGATAACCTCAAGATAACCTCAAGAGTGGGTCTCATCTTCGCTATAAATAGGGCCCAGTAAGCTCCTTTATCCAAGTTTCTAAAAGATATACAGAAATTGAAATTGAAATAAGTTTATTGAGGTAAAATACACACAAAGGGATGAGGCTATTCTCACCCCGTTCAGTACATCGTGTTAATACATACATAGACACACATCACAAGCAATGAACGCATTACCGAACATTCTGAGAGATAAACATATACATTCCCTCCTTTACACAAGGAGATACACAGATGTTGGCCAGTGTGCCTCATGCAGCTGCCCGGGAAACACAAACCGAAACTGTCTCTATTTTCCGCTTGTTACAACTTGTAATAAAGTTGTTACATCTTGGCTTAACGTGTTTATGACGCATTAGAACGTTGTTACAACTTGCTATATTGGTTGTTATAACTGGTTAGGAGGTGTTTAAAACTTGTTCGAACGTTGTACCAACGTCGTAGTTTCGGTGTTTGTTTGGCGGGTGTTGCTGTTCTGCTAATGTGGGCTGCAGGCACCAGGTGAGTGTGTGTGTAAGTACACACTTGTCTGAGTGTTTGTGTGAGTGTAAGTACACACTTGTCTGAGTGTTTGTGAAAGTACACACTTGTCTGAGTGTTTGTGTGAGTGTAAGTACACACTTGTCTGAGTGTTTGTGAAAGTACACACTTGTCTGAGTGTTTGTGTGAGTGTAAGTACACACTTGTCTGAGTGTTTGTGAAAGTACACACTTGTCTGAGTGTTTGTGTAAGTACACACTTGTCTGAGTGTTTGTGCGTGTTTGGTTATACTCACCTAGTTGTGCTTGCGGGGGTTGAGCTCTGGCTCTTTGGTCCCTCCCGGATGTGTGAGTGTATGCCACACACACACGGAGATGTACTCACCGTGATGTGAGTACATCACGTGTTTGTAATGGTCAAGTTAGGCAACTAATCCAGCCTTCCAAACGTTATTATGACAATGACTCATTTTTCACGCTTCCATCAAATTTACATTTAAAGTTTGAATCGAAATAGTTCAATGACTTCTAGCAACCAGGAATCCTGGTCGACGACCGGGCCGCGGGAACGCTAAGCCCCGGAAGCACCTCAAGGTAACCTCAAGGTAAGGTAGGTGTATACTACTACACTTATAGATGACTCTAACGGTGAAAAGTTCATCCTCCGAGGAGGTCAAAGGTCATATTTGTCCTGGTGTGGGAGGACAACCCGAGCACAACAGTCTACCACTCACTGATGTCCCATGAGGTTATCTTGAGATATCTTGAGGTTATCTTGAGATGATTTCGGGGCTTTTTAGTGTCCCCGCGGCCCGGTCCTCGACCAGGCCTCCACCCCCAGGAAGCAGCCCGTGACAGCTGACTAACACCCAGGTACCTATTTTACTGCTAGGTAACAGGGGCATAGGGTGAAAGAAACTCTGCCCAATGTTTCTCGCCGGCGCCTGGGATCGAACCCAGAACCACAGGATCACAAGTCCCGCGTGCTGTCCGCTCGGCCGACCGGCTCCCTGAGAGAGTATTTATTATTTTGTTTTTACTATTTGTGCCTGCAGGAGCGAGCTCTTAGCTCCTGGACCCCGCCTTTCTAACCGTCAGTTGTCTAATGTAATGATTACCGGGCTAATTGTTCTCGTCAGTGTGTACTCACCTAGTTGTGCTTGCGGGGGTTGAGCTGTGGCTCTTTGGTCCCGCCTCTCAACTGTCAATCAACAGGTGTACAGGTTCCTGAGCCTATTGGGCTCTATCATATCTACACTTGAAACTGTGTATGGAGTCAGCCTCCACCACATCACTGCCTAATGCATTCCATTTACTAACTACTCTGACACTGTAAAAAGTTCTTTCTAATGTCCCTGTGGCTCATTTGGGTACTCAGCTTCCACCTGTGTCCCCTTGTGCGTGTGCCCCTTGAGTTAAATAATCCATCCTTGTCTACCCGGTGTGTTTGGGCGCGTGTGTGTACAAGCACAAGAAAACAGTATAGAACATAGAACAGTACAGAACATAGAACAGTACAGAACATAGAACAGTACAGAACATAGCACAGTACAGAACATAGAACAGTATAGAACATAGAACAGTACAGAACATAGAACAGTACAGAACATAGAACAGTATAGAACATAGAACAGTATAGAACATAGAACAGTACAGAACATAGAACAGTACAGAACATAGAACAGTACAGAACATAGAACAGTATAGAACATAGAACAGTACAGAACATAGAACAGTACAGAACATAGCATGCTATGTTACTCAACTTCTATCAACATTTTGATCAAATTCAAAACAAAAAGTTAACCAATGAAAAAGTTTAACAATTCGCATAAACTTGTCGGTGATACTTGACAAAGTTTCAGCCAACAAAATCTTGGAGCAGGAAAGCTAAGTTATTGCCGCCGAATACGATTCCCGAGCTAATTAGTCTCCCGTAATGGATCCATATTTTTCATGAGACTTCAGTGTCTTGCAAAGTTTGTCTTGTGTTAATTGGACGGTTGTTGCTACAGAGAGAGTACCAGGGAACAACTCTCGCTTTTGTTGGTAAGTTAGAGGATAACTATTGTTTATGATCATTACTCGACGTTCTTAAACATTTATGCGTACATGTGCACAAAGATATAAACACACACACACACACGCGCACACACACTCACACACACACACACACACACACACACACACACACACACACACACACACACACACACACACACACACACACACACACACACACACACACACACACACTCACACACACACACTCACACACACACTCACACACACACACACACACTCACACACACACAGCTTTCCTGCTCCAAGAATTTGTTGACAGAAGAAAAAGCGGTGATATGATCACTACATACAAAATAGTAACAGAAATTGATAAAATCGATAGGGAAGATTTCCTGAGACCTGGAAATTTAAGAACAAGAGGTCATAGCTATAAACTAGCTAAACACAGATGCCGAAGAAATATAAGAAAATTCACTTTCGCAAACAGAGTGGTAGACGGTTGGAACAAGTTAAGTGAGAAGGTGGTGGAGGCCAAGACCGTCAGTAGTTTCAAAGCGTTATATGACAAAGAGTGCTGGGAAGACGGGACACCACGAGTGTAGCTCTCATCCTGTAACTACACTTAGGTAATTACACTTAGGTAATTACACCCACCCACACCACACACACACACACACACACACACACACACACACACACACACACACACACACACACACACACACACACACACAAGGGGCCTCGTAGCCTGGTGGATAGCGCGCAGGACTCGTAATTCTGTGGCGCGGGTTCGATTCCCGCACGAGGCAGAAACAAATGGGCAAAGTTTCTTTCACCCTAAGTGCCCCTGTTACCTAGCAGTAAATAGGTACCTGGGAGTTAGTCAGCTGTCACGGGCTGCTTCCTGGGGTGTGTGTGTGTGTGGTGTGGGGAAAAAAAAAAAAAAAAGTAGTTAGTAAACAGTTGATTGACAGTTGAGAGGCGGGCCGAAAGAGCAAAGCTCAACCCCCGCAAAACACAACTAGTAAACACACACACACACACACACACACACACACACACACACACACACACACACACACACACACACACACACACACACACAGTGATGTGGTGGAGGCTGAGTCCAGACTCAATTTCAAAGATAGATATCATAGAGCTCGAGACGCTCAGGAATCTGTACACCAGAAGAATAGGAAGAGCAGACGAAGCAGGGTAACGCCTGCTGGGATGGTCTGAGAGCAGACAGGTAACGCCTGCTGGGATGGTCTGGGGAGAGCAGACAGGTAACGCCTGCTGGGATGGTCTGGGGAGAGCAGACAGGTAACGCCTGCTGGGATGGTCTGGGGAGAGCAGACAGGTAACGCCTGCTGGGATGGTCTGGGGAGAGCAGACAGGTAACGCCTGCTGGGATGGTCTGGGGAGAGCAGACAGGTAACGCCTGCTGGGATGGTCTGGGGAGAGCAGACAGGTAACGCCTGCTGGGATGGTCTGGGGAGAGCAGACAGGTAACGCCTGCTGGGATGGTCTGGGGAGAGCAGACAGGTAACGCCTGCTGGGATGGTCTGGGGAGAGCAGACAGGTAACGCCTGCTGGGATGGTCTAGGGAGAGCAGACAGGTAACGCCTGCTGGGATGGTCTGGGGAGAGCAGACAGGTAACGCCTGCTGGGATGGTCTGAGGAGAGCAGACAGGTAACGCCTGCTGGGATGGTCTGGGGAGAGCAGACAGGTAACGCCTGCTGGGATGGTCTGGGGAGAGCAGACAGGTAACGCCTGCTGGGATGGTCTGGGGAGAGCAGACAGGTAACGCCTGCTGGGATGGTCTGGGGAGAGCAGACAGGTAACGCCTGCTGGGATGGTCTGGGGAGAGCAGACAGGTAACGCCTGCTGGGATGGTCTGGGGAAAGCAGACAGGTAACGCCTGCTGAGATGGTCTGGGGAGAGCAGACAGGTAACGCCTGCTGGGATGGTCTGGGGAGAGCAGACAGGTAACGCCTGCTGGGATGGTCTGGGGAGAGCAGACAGGTAACGCCTGCTGGGATGGTCTGGGGAGAGCAGACAGGTAACGCCTGCTGGGATGGTCTGGGAAGAGCAGACAGGTAACGCCTGCTGGGATGGTCTGGGGAGAGCAGACAGGTAACGCCTGCTGGGATGGTCTGGGGAGAGCAGACAGGTAAACGCCTGCTGGATGGTCTGGGGAGAGCAGACAGGTAACGCCTGCTGGGATGGTCTGGGAAGAGCAGACAGGTAACGCCTGCTGGGATGGTCTGGAGAGAGCAGACAGGTAACGCCTGCTGGGATGGTCTGGGGAGAGCAGACAGGTAACGCCTGCTGGGATGGTCTGGGGAGAGCAGACAGGTAACGCCTGCTGGGATGGTCTGGGGAGAGCAGACAGGTAACGCCTGCTGGGATGGTCTGGGGAGAGCAGACAGGTAACGCCTGCTGGATGGTCTGAGGAGAGCAGACAAGGTAACGCCTGCTGGGATGGTCTGGGGAGAGCAGACAGGTAACGCCTGCTGGGATGGTCTGGGGGAGAGCAGACAGGTAACGCCTGCTGGGATGGTCTGAGGAGAGCAGACAAGGTAACGCCTGCTGGGATGGTCTGAGGAGAGCAGACAAGGACAGGTAACGCCTGCTGGGATGGTCTGAGGAGAGCAGACAAGGACAGGTAACGCCTGCTGGGATGGTCTGAGGAGAGCAGACAAGGACAGGTAACGCCTGCTGGGATGGTCTGAGGAGAGCAGACAAGGACAGGTAACACCTGCTGGGATAGTCTGAGGAGAGCAGACAAGGACAGGTAACGCCTGCTGGGATGGTCTGAGGAGAGCAGACAAGGTAACGCCTGCTGGGATGGTCTGAGGAGAGCAGACAAGGACAGGTAACGCCTGCTGGGATGGTCTGAGGAGAGCAGACAAGGACAAGTAACGCCTGCTGGGATGGTCTGAGGAGAGCAGACAAGGTAACGCCTGCTGGGATGGTCTGAGGAGAGCAGACAAGGCCAGGTAACACCTGCTGGGATGGTCTGAGGAGAGCAGACAATGTCAGGTAACGCCTGCTGGGATGGTCTGAGGAGAGCAGACGAAGCTGGGTAACGCCTGCTGGGATGGTCTGAGGAGAGCAGACAAGGACAGGTGACGCCTGCTGGGATGGTCTGAGGAGAGCAGACAAGGTAACGCCTGCTGGGATGGTCTGAGGAGAGCAGACAAGGGCAGGTAACACCTGCTGGGATGGTCTGAGGAGAGCAGACAAGGACAGGTAACACCTGCTGGGATGGTCCTGAGGAGAGCAGACAGGTAACGCCTGCTGGGATGGTCTGAGGAGAGCAGACAAGGCCAGGTAACGCCTGCTGGGATGGTCTGAGGAGAGCAGACAAGAACAGGTAACGCCTGCTGGGATGGTCTGAGAAGAGCAGACAAGGGCAGGTAACGCCTGCTGGGATGGTCTGAGGAGAGCAGACAAGGACAGGTAACACCTGCTGGGATGGTCTGAGGAGAGCAGACAAGGACAGGTAACGCCTGCTGGGATGAGCTAAGGAGAGCAGACAAGGACAGGTAACGCCTGCTGGGATGGTCTGAGGAGAGCAGACAGGTAACGCCTGCTGGGATGGTCTGAGGAGAGCAGACAAGGACAGGTAACGCCTGCTGGTATGGTCTGAGGAGAGCAGACAGGTAACGCCTGCTGGGATGGTCTGAGGAGAGCAGACAGGTAACGCCTGCTGGGATGGTCTGAGGAGAGCAGACAGGTAACGCCTGCTGGGATGGTCTGAGGAGAGCAGACAGGTAACGCCTGCTGGGATGGTCTGAGGAGAGCAGACAAGGACAGGTAACGCCTGCTGGGGATGGTCTGAGGAGAGCAGACAAAGACAGATAACACCTGCTGGGATGGTCTGAGGAGAGCAGACAGGTAACGCCTGCTGGGATGGTCTGAGGAGAGCAGACAAGGACAGGTAACGCCTGCTGGGATGGTCTGAGAAGAGCAGACAAGGGCAGGTAACGCCTGCTGGGATGGTCTGAGGAGAGCAGACAAGGACAGGTAACACCTGCTGGGATGGTCTGAGGAGAGCAGACAATGACAGGTAACGCCTGCTGGGATGAGCTAAGGAGAGCAGACAAGGACAGGTAACGCCTGCTGGGATGGTCCTGTAGTGAGAGCAGACAGGTACACGCCTGCTGGGATGGGTCTGAGGGAGAGGCAGACAAGGACAGGTAACGCTGCTGGGATGGTCTGAGGAGAGCAGACGGTAACGCCTGCTGGGATGGTCTGAGGAGAGCAGACAAGTACAGGTAAACGCCTGCTGGGATGGTCCTGAGGAGAAGCAGGACAGGAACGCCTGCTGGGATTGGTCTGATAGGAGAGGCAGGACAAGGACAGGTACGCCTGCTGGGATGGTCTGAGAAGAGCAGACAAGGGCAGGTAACGCCTACTGGGATGGTCTGAGGAGAGCAGACAAGGACAGATAACGCCTGCTGGGATGGTCTGAGGAGAGCAGACAAGGACAGATAACACCTGCTGGGATGGTCTGAGGAGAGCAGACAGGTTACGCCTGCCTGGATGGTCTCGAGGAGAGCAGACAAGGACAGGTAACGCCTGCTGGGATGGTCTGAGGAGAGCAGACAAGGACAGGTAACGCCTGCTTGGGATGAGCTAAGGAGAGCAGATAGAGCCAAGTAACGCCTGCTGGGATGGTTTGAGGAGAGCAGACAGGTAACGTCTGCTGGGTTGATCTGAAAAAAACAGCATCACAGCATTTTCAAGTTTTATTCAGGAAATAATTATGATTTGTTTAAAATTATATACAATGGTGTTTGTAAATATTTTGGGCGAGCCACTGGTTTACTGACCTGACTCTGTACACCACCACACTGGGTGTTGACCTGACTCTGTACACCACACTGGGTGTTGACCTGACTCTGTACGCCACCACACTGGTGTTGACCTGACTCTGTACACCACCACACTGGTTACTGACCTGACTCTGTACTCCACCACACTGGGTGTTGACCTGACTCTGTGCACCACACTGGGTGTTGACCTGACTCTGTACACCACACTGGGTGTTGACCTGACTCTGTACTCCACCACTGGGTGTTGACCTGACTCTGTACTCACCACACTGGGTGTTGACCTGACCTCTGTACACCACCACACTGGGTGTTGACCTGACTCTGTACTCCACCACACTGGGTGTTGACCTGACTCTGTACACCACACTGGGTTGTTGACCTGACTCTGTACTCCACCACACTGGGTGTTGACCTGACTCTGTACACCACCACACTGGGTGTTGACCTGACTCTGTACTCCACCACACTGGGTGTTGACCTGACTCTGTACTCCACCACACTGGGTGTTGACCTGACTCTGTACTCCACCACACTGGGTGTTGACCTGACTCTGTACTCACCACAATGGGTGTTGACCTGACTATACACCACCACACTGGGTGTTGACCTGACTCTATACACCACCACACTGGGTGTTTGACCTGACTCTGTACTCTACCACACTGGGTGTTGACTTGACTCTGTACACCACCACACTGGTTACTGACCTGACTCTGTACACCCCACACACTGGGTGTTGACCTGACTCTGTACTCCACCACACTGGGTGTTGACCTGGCTCTGTACTCCACCACACTGGGTGTTGACCTGACTCTGTACTCCACCACACTGGGTGTTGACCTGACTCTGTACTCCACCACACTGGGTGTAGACCTGACTCTGTAAGCTTCCATCACACTGGGTGTTTGAACCTGGCTCTGTACACCACCACACTGGGTGTTGACCTGACTCTGTACTCCACCACACCTGGGTGTAGACCTGACTCTGTACTCCACCCACCAGGGTGTTGACCTGACTCTGTACACCACCACACTGGGTTGTTGACCTGACTCTGTACACCACCACACTGGGTGTTGACCTGACTCTGTACTCCACCACACTGGGTGTTGACCTGACTCTGTACTCCACCACACTGGGTGTTGACCTGACTACTGTACACCACCACACTGGGTGTTGACCTGACTCTGTACACCACACACTGGGTGTTGACCTGACTGCTGTACACCACCACACTGGTTACTGACCTGACTCTGTACACCACCACACTGGGTTTGACCTGACTCTGTACTCCACCACACTGGGTGTGACCTGACTCTGTACCCCACCACACTGGGGTGTTGACCTGACTCTGTACACCACCACACTGGTTTGACCTGACTCTGTACACCACCACACTGGTTACTGACCTGACTCCGTACACCACCACACTGGGTGTTGACCTGACTCTGTACACCATCACACTGGGTGTTGACCTGACTCTGTACTCCATCACACTGGGTGTTGACCTGACTCTGTACACACCACACTGGGTGTTGACCTGACTCTGTACTCCACCACACTGGGTGTTGACCTGACTCTGTACCCCACCACACTGGGTGTTGACCTGACTCTGTACACACCACACTGGGTGTTGACCTGACTCTGTACACCACCACACTGGTTACTGACCTGACTCTGTACACCACCACACTGGGTGTTGACCTGACTCTTACACCACCACACTGGGTGTTGACCTGACTCTGTACACCACCACACTGGTGTTGACCTGACTCTGTACTCCACCACACTGGGTGTTGACCTGACTCTGTACCCCACCACACTGGGTGTTGAACCTGGACTTCTGTACACCAACCACACTGGGTGTTGACCTGACTCTGTACACCACCACACTGGTTACTGACCTGACTCTGTACACCACCACACTGGGTGTTGACCTGACTCGTACACCACCACACTGGGTGTTGACCTGACGCTGTACTCCACCACACTGAGTGTTGACCTGACTCTGTACACCACCACACTGGTTGTTGACCTGACTCTGTACTCCATCACACTGGGTGT
This sequence comes from Procambarus clarkii, assembly GCF_040958095.1. NCBI lineage: Eukaryota > Metazoa > Arthropoda > Malacostraca > Decapoda > Cambaridae > Procambarus > Procambarus clarkii. Next base: position 21,228,230 of record NC_091203.1, on the reverse strand, counting down.
TGACCTGACTCTGTACACCACCACACTGGGTGTTGACCTGACTCTGTACACCACCACACTGGGTGTTTGGCCTGACTCTGTACTCCACCACACTGAGTGTTGACCTGACTCTGTACACCACCACACTGGTTGTTGACCTGACTCTGTACCTCTGATGGTGGAATGCAACGGAAGTCAGCACAATGTAACATCAACGGGCCTCAACGCTGGACAGTGTGATCCTGTGGTCCTGAGTTCGATCCCAGGCGCCGACGAGAAACAATGGGCAGCGTTTCTTTCACCCTATGCCCCCTGTTACCTAGCAGTAAAATAGGTATCTGGGTGTAGTCAGCTGTCACAGGCTGCTTCCTGGGGGTGGAGGCCTGGTCGAGGACCGGGCCGCGGGGACACTAAAAAAGCCCCGAAATCATCTCAAGATAACCTCAAGATAACCTCACACAGATACTTCACTTCAGACTCTACTCAAAAGCTTTCCATGCATCAGGCACATTAACTAACGATATAACGATGCACAACAGTACATGAAACACCTGAGCATCCACCTGCACAGTTAATTCTGCTCCTGGACACTGGTTAACGTCATAAAATTGGTTGTAATTCCTGCACAGTTCTCCCAAGGTGGAAGGAAGCACCTCCACATTAATCTACGGGGATCACCATAGCCCGTGCTACTTGGAGCTTTGTTCCAGGTAGCGAATCTTTAACACCAACAACAACAACATCCACATTAATGGTGAAAGTTTGAACTTTAACCTCAGATATTGTTTCATTTCATATCCAACGAGGTGACGTACGGAGCTAAAAATAACATTGTCACTGTCAAAATACTTACTAACTAACCATTGTACCTCAGTGTACTGCGAGTGAGTGACTGCTCCTCATTCATCTTTTGGGGAGAAAAGATATCTGTCATCTCTATCGTAAAGAAAATTGTGTTTAAAAGATATTTGGAAGCGTGATTTAAACTTTTCTCCTCTCTTAATAAAATAATTGTGTAATTGAATTGTGAATGGCTTTGATGCAATTACGGATGGTTACGATGTAGAGGTAAGACAGCTCAGGTCCACTATTCTAACTCGCATAAAACAATAGTTATCATGTTAAGTATAATCCCTGACTATTTCAGCCTCTCGCTATAGGTCGCTAGGGGATCCCTTCTGTGCTCTTTCTCTCTCTCTCTCTCTCCTCTCTCTCTCTCTCTCTCTCTCTCTCCTCTCTCTCTCTCTCTCTCTCCTCTCCTCTCCTCTCTCTCTCTCTCTCTCTCTCTCTCTCTCTCTCTCCCTCTCTCTCTCTCTCTCTCTCTCTCTCTCCTTCTCTCTCTCTCCTCTCTCTCTCTCTCTCTCTCTCTCTCTCTCTCTCTCTCTCTCTCTCTCTCTGCCGCTGCCAACACTTCACCAAGCAGCGCCCCGGCCCGGAAGGCCTGGTAATATCCCATTGTTTATGGGTCGACTGGGAACGTTGTTATCGATGAAACATTTCGTCAGCTTAGTAGAGGGTGGGATGGTGGCTCAGCTTGGGGGGGAGGAGGAAGGGATTCACGAAATGCTTGAATAGAGAGGGAGAGTGAATTGGGGACGACTGTAGGGAGGAATGGCACGGTGTGGATGGGTGAACAGGTGTATCAGTGGCAGCACAGGTGCCTGCACCAGTTATGTAAACACTGACCAGCCAATAACTGGTCTGACAGCACCTGCTGTAATGATTCCTGATCGGTTTAACCTTTCTAAAGACTTTCTTCTTATATACTTCCTCCTCGCTCACGTTACTCCCCCCTGTCCCATAAAATAGGAGAGAATGGGACCGCAGGAGAGAAGGAGTGGAGATGGAAGGATGTGATGGCAGAAAAGAGTGAAGAGGAGGGCAGGAGATGGTGATGCCTGGAAGGGAGGAGGCTGCTGGAAGGGTCTGGGGGGCTGAGCAGGTTATCAGCGGTGTCTTCAGGAAGTGCTGGCAGGAGTTAGTCTGGGAAAGTGGTCGAAAATATGAAGACTAGAGGCGCCGCGGCCGCGGGCTGGGGCCGTCGAGGCATCCTCTAGTGCCTCTAACTCGAGGCATCCTCTAGTGCCTCTAACTCGAGGCATCCTCTAGTGCCTCTAATTCGAGGCATCCTCTAGTGCCTCTAACTCGAGGCATCCTCTAGTGCCTCTAACTCGAGGCATCCTCTAGTGCCTCTAACTCGAGGCATCCTCTAGTGCCTCTAACTCGAGGCATCCTCTAGTGCCTCTAACTCGGGGCACTAGAGGCATCTGTGCCATATTTTTCCCACTTTATAAGTATCTTTGTGTTCGTCTTAGGCTGAAATGATAAACTTAGTTTTATGGGAATTCCCGTCTGATCGACGCTTGAAGAAGTTATGTGTTAGGTTCAACAGCTTTAGTATCACTGAATTATTTGCCTGGATTTACCTGAGGGTCACTATGGATTTATTACTGCATGGTTGTAACCCGTGTCTTACTCTCAGTCTTAAGCCGTGGTTCGTATCTCATTAAGCTTGAAGGTGTTGTCTCTGGTCGACAGCTGGAGATGATTGCTCTTTATTCAACATTTTAAAGTTGTGGGTGAGATCACCCACCTTGCAACCTTTCCTGCTATGTGAAGTAACTTCATTCTTGGACGATTTTGGGCGATCTGCCCTAAACGTTTTCCAGAAAATTTGTGTCTTTTTGGTAGGGGAAGTTTGCATGTGCGGACACAATAGTCCAGATGGGGAGCGCCGCGGATTTGCATAGTCGATGGACCTTTCTAATCTCTGAAGTCAGAGGATGGTTCTAGGCACAGCTTCTTTTATCTGAGCAGCTGTCAATGATTTGTTGATCGATAATCCGCTGCTCTTTCCTTTTTCCAATATGCTGTAGTGTTTTGTTGTTCATACTGTAGTTATGGTGAGTATTTTTGGCTGTACAAGTAAGGTCTCGCATTTGTCATTGCTGAAAGGCAGTTTACAGAAGTTTATAATTTGTTGGGCTCATGTTGACGGCTCGTCAAGGCGTTGTATAATTTTCCTGCGACTGTGACGGACCTCGGCGCCATCTATGATCCAGGGGCCGAGTCATAACAGTTGGCCCGTCTATTAACATCAGTTTCCCATCTTCTAGTCTGCTGTTCTGGAGGTGATGAGGTACCGGTGACCGGTGATTGACGGCAGTGAAGCAGAGAGAGTGAAGTACACAGGGCGACCTTGGGACGCCTCTGCGGGAGTGTACTAGCCAAAGGGCTAGTGGAGCGTTGAGGACTTCACCGCTGGTGAGCACTAGCCAGAAGGCTAGTGGGGCGCTGGAAGCCTTCACTGTTGGAGCGTGCTAGCGACTGGTCTAGTACAGTGCTGGAAGCCTTCACTGTTGGAGCGTGCTAGCAAGTGGTAGTACAGTGCTGGAAGCCTTCACTGTTGGGGCGTGCTAGCAAGTGGTCTAGTACAGTGCTGGAAGCCTTCACTGTTGGAGCGTGCTAGCAAGTGGTCTAGTACAGTGCTGGAAGCCTTCACTGTTGGGGCGTGCTAGCAAGTGGACTAGTACAGTGCTGGAAGACTTCACTGTTGGAGCGTGCTAGCAAGTGGACTAGTACAGTGCTGGAAGACTTCACTGTTGGAGCGTGCTAGCAAGTGGTAGTACAGTGCTGGAAGCCTTCACTGTTGGGGCGTGCTAGCAAGTGGACTAGTACAGTGCTGGAAGACTTCACTGTTGGAGCGTGCTAGCAAGTGGTAGTACAGTGCTGGAAGCCTTCACTGTTGGAGCGTGCTAGCAAGTGGACTAGTACAGTGCTGGAAGCCTTCACTGTTTGGGCGTACTAGCGATGAGCTAGTGGCACGCTTAAAGACGTCACCATTGAGGGCTAGTGATGCGCTGAAGATCTCGTCACCTGTAAATAGTAGTAGTAAATAGTTGTAGTTGTAAATAGTTGTAAATAGTTGTAAATAGTAAATTTACAGAGTTGTAAATAGTAGTAGTTATGGATATTAATAAGTGATATTTTTAAGGGCAATTACATTTCTTACCTTAAACATTACACAGCATTTCCACCAAGGTTAGTGATCTCTGGACTTGAGAAGGATCGTAGAGTTTAAAAGAACTCAGTAACGGAGTAGTTCGTCACAACCACTTTCCGTAGATCTTAGTTCCCTCTGTGGTATTTTGGTGCGTGATATTATATCATTGATGATTATTGAATATTACGACAATTGTTCCGTAAAATGAAACATTGTGGTGCTCCACTCTCAATATTTTTCTTGATAGATTTTTTTTATATTTTAGAAAAAAACTTTGTTTTGTCTTTTAACATGTTTTGTTTCAGTATTATACTAGTGACTCCATTTGTAGTTCTTGGGTATGTCTTCAGTGGCACCTTATCAGAAGCTTAGAAAAGACATTGTGCATTTTTTGGAAATGGAAATCCCTTGATTATTTGGTTATCGTTTCCTGAAACGTCACCAGATTGGTTAGGCAATATTATTATTATTATTTTACAATACCATGATTTTACAAGATTGTACCTTGTGAGATGTGAAGCCAGCCTTATTGGCTTGTAGTTTCCCGACCCACCTCTAGTTTTCTTGAGGAAAGGATTGACTTGTAAACTTCCAAACTTAAGGAGTTTTCACTCGTCTAGGAATATCTCCTGCCTTGAAGTATGAGCGGTAGAGACAATTGCTCGGCCCAGCTCCTTGACGACTCGGAATGAGCTCCGCCCACACCTGCAGCTTCTGAAGCCTTGACGACTTGGAATGAGCTCCGCCCACACCTGCAGCTTCTGAAGCCTTGACGACTTGGAATGAGCTCCGCCCACACCTGCAGCTTCTGAAGCCTTGACGACTTGGAATGAGTTCCGTCCACACCTGCAGCTTCTGAAGCCTTGACGATTTGGAATGAGTTCCGTCCACACCTGCAGCTTCTGAAGCCTTGACGACTTGGAATGAGTTCTGTCCACACCTGCAGCTTCTGAAGCCTTGACGACTTGGAATGAGTTCCGTCCACACCTGCAGCTTCTGAGCCCCTGACGACTTGGAATGAGTTCCGTCCACACCTGCAGCTTCTGAAGCCTTGACGACTTGGAATGAGTTTCCGTCCACACCTGCAGCTTCTGAAGCCTCGACGACTCGGAATGAGGTCCGTCCACCCTGCAGCTCCTGAAGCCTTGACGATTTGGAATGAGTTCCGTCCACACCTGCAGCT
>NC_091203.1:21171015-21222565 GCF_040958095.1 Procambarus clarkii | reverse complement strand
GGCGAGAATCAATGGGCAGAGTTTCTTTCACCCTATGCTCCTGTTACCTAGCAGTAAAATAGGTACCTGGGTGTTAGTCAGCTGTCACGGGCTGCTTCCTGGGGGGTGGAGGCCTGGTCGAGGACCGGGCCGCGGGGACACTAAAGCCCCGAAATCATCTCAAGATAACCTGACCTCATTTATGTAGTCTGATATTTGACTGTTGATTGCTCAGCGAACCTCAGCTCCTGTTTTGAAGGTTAGGAGGTGCTGATCACAGCCTGGTGTTAACCCCGTTATCTTGAGGTTATCTTGAGATGATTTCGGGGCTTTAGTGTCCCCGCGGCCCGGTCCTCAACCAGGCCTCCACCCCCAGGAAGCAGCCCGTAACAACTGACTAACTCCCAGGTACCTATTTACTGCTAGGTAACAGGGGCATAGGGTGAAAGAAATTCTGCCAATCGTTTCTCGTCGGCGCCCGGGGTCGAACCCAGGACCACAGGATCACGCGTCCAGTGTTGTGTCCGCTCAGCCACCGGGTCCCGTGGTGTTAGTCTGGACATTGGTCCCGACCTGAACACCAACCCACCCTCGTAAACATAGACCAAATCCCGGTTAATCCAACCGTAAATCCCGGTTAATCAAGCCGTAAATCCCGGTTAATCCAGCCGTAAATCCCGGTTAATCTAGCCGTAAATCCCGGTTAATCCAGCTGTAAATCCCGGTTAATCTAGCCGTAAATCCCGGTTAATCCAGCCGTAAATCCCGGTTAATCCAGCCGTGAATCCCGGTTAATCCAGCCGTGAATCCCGGTTAATCCAGCCGTAAATCCCGGTTAATCCAGGCGTCAAACTCTCCGTTGATGAATGGAAAACATTTTAACGCAACCCGTCCTCAGCCAACTCAAGTTCAAGTATGTTTATTGAGACAAAAAATACATCTCAAAGAGATAGAGTAGCTTGGGCTATGTCTACCCCCCCCCCCCACCCCCCCTCAGCCAATGTTTATTTCATATATTAGTTAACCCCGACAGGGAGCCGGTCGGCCGAGCGGACAGCACGCTGGACTTGTGATCCTGTGGTCTTGGGTTCGATCTCAGGCGCCGGCGAGAAACAATGGGCAGAGTTTCTTTCACCCTGTGCCCCTGTTACCTAGCAGTAAAATAGGTACCTGGGAGTTAGTCAGCTGTCACGGGCTGCTTCCTGGGGGGTGGAGGCCTGGTCGAGGACCGGGCCGCGGGGACTCTAAAGTTCCGAAATCATCTCAAGATAACCTCAAGATAACCCAAAAGTCAACTTCATAATTTTCTCCCTCATACATATTTCATACATATTTCATACATATTTCATACATACTTCTCTCTCACATATCTCAAGGCTGCGTAGCAACTCTTTAACTCCCAGGTATCTATTTACTTTATTTTTTTATTTTTTTTATTTTTTTTTTTTAATATTATTTTCTACCACAGACGTGGCCAGACATTTACAATGCTAACCAGCATATATACATTTTCTTCTGTCCTCCATGGACAGGGTTAGAGATGTGTTAAACATATAGTTCATGATTTATTGAACACTCAACCACAGAAGGTGATTCGGTGCTTTTAAAATGCTAAGCTAACCTGCATACGTAAATACATAGATACACAGATTTACGTATCTATTTACTGCTAGGTGCCGGCATCGGGAGACTGAAACTCTGCCCAATTGTTTGTGTCTCCACCGGGAATTTAACTCGGGGTGTTGGGACTATGACGCCAGAGCGCTGACTGCTCGTCTGTGAGGACCTGTGTACTCAATTGTGCTCGCAGGGGTTGAGCTCTGGCTCTTTGGTCCCGCCTTTCAACTCTCAATCAACCGGTGTGTGTGTGTGAGTTTAACAAGTGAAAAATAACTTTTTATTAATAGAAACAAAGAGTTAATTTTTTCTGCCTATCAGAAAAATGAGAAGGAGCTGAGTGAGGCGGGCGAGGAGTGAGTGTGTCGCCGCTGACACATCAACCCGTCCTCTTAAAAATAACGTCAATTTTGGCTGGTATGCGCGGCACTATGGCTAAATTTGGACGTAATTTGAAATGAAATCGACTCACAAAAGTGACGTACTGTTCCGTTTTCTATTTGAGTCGCCCGGCGTACGCGCAGAGGTTATAAGAGGACACTTTAAATTAACGTTTTTCATAACGTTTTGAAACTTTATGAGAATTTCCTGCCCACCTAACCTATTAGAGGACCCTTAACTTACTGTTGTTGAATAAAAATATCCCAAATTTATTTTCATTTTTTTTTCATTTTCAAATTACGTCCATATTCGGCCATACGGGCAAACGGCCAACAGCGACGTTCTTTTTAAGAGGACAGGTTGGCCACACAGCTTATATCATCACTGAAGACTCCGCCATGACAGAGGACAACACTCAAATATCACAACAAGTGATTGGGAATTCCCGGAACTCACAGTTCCTGCGACGGCGCTGGAACCAATCGTATTGGCGTATACCTTTCCATTGGAGACTTCCAGCGCCGTGGAGAGAGGGGAGGGGACCTGCTGCCTGGGTAACAGCTTCTCCCCCGAATCCACCTACCCTGGCTTTGCGCCCTGGAGAGGGGAAGGACCTGCTGCATGGGTAACAGCTTCTTCCCCGAATCAACCTACCCTGGCTTTGCGCCCTGGTGAGGCCACTCCAGACCGACAACCAGAGCGCAACTCCACAGTCTCCTGAGACTGATGGGTGCCTACTGATTGGGAATTATTGAGTGGTGAGCTCCGCACCTTCACCTCTCACAGCGTGCAGAGGTTGATGAGGACGGGTTGTGGGAGCGGCGAGGCAGTGGGGTGGGGGTCTGGGAGATAGGTTGGGGGGCATAAGGATGGGAGGGGGTTGATGGGTTGGGGTGGATGAGGGGATGGAAGTGATGCCGTTCTAAAGTGCCCGAGTGTGTGGTCGTAGAGGTTTCTGATGTATTCCCAAAATAGTTACGTCGTGTGTGTGTGTGTTATCCAAAGATTTGAATTTGCCGCCTCGTCTGGTAATGCCCTCACCACCGTTGAGTAGACGGGACACTGAGGAGACATGATCCTGTCATACAAGCTATATGAGAAGAGAAAAGGTGCATAAGGTCAATATCTTTAAAGTGAATTTCATATTGGGGATTCTCTAACATATATAAATGTATTTTAAGAATATTTCTACTTATCTATTATAATCATTTATCGATTTGGAGAGTTATTTTTTTTTAACTTTCCATTCATGTGAAGAAAATTTTAGGAAATCAGATGAGTTTTGCGCTGGAATCATTGATCTCACTCACACACACACACACACACACACACACACACACACACACACACACACACACACACACACACACACACACACACACACACACACACACACACACACATTAAGACAGAGGAGGACAGCTTGAGGCTTCAAGAAGACCTGGACAAGCTGCAGGAATGGTCGAACAAATGGATGTTAAAGTTTAACCCAAGCAAATGTAATGTAATGAAGATAGGGGTAGGAAGCAGGAGACCAGATACAAGGTATCACTTGGGAGATGAAATACTTCAAGAGTCAGAGAGAGAGAAAGACCTGGGGGTTGATATCACGCCAGACCTGTCCCCTGAAGCTCATATCAAGAGGATAACATCAGCAGCATATGCCAGGTTGGCTAACATAAGAACGGCCTTTAGAAACTTGTGTAAGGAATGTTTCAGAACATTATATACCACATATGTCAGACCAATCCTGGAGTATGCGGCTCCAGCATGGAGTCCATATCTAGTCAAGCATAAGACTAAACTGGAAAAGGTTCAAAGGTTTGCCACCAGACTAGTACCCGAGCTGAGAGGTATGAGCTACGAGGAGAGACTACGGGAATTAAACCTCACTTCGCTGGAAGACAGAAGAGTTAGGGGGGACATGATCACCACATTCAAGATTCTCAAGGGAATCGACAGGGTTGATAAAGACAGGCTATTTAACACAAGGGGCACACGCACTAGGGGACACAGGTGGAAACGAACTTTTTTAGTGTCAGAGTGGTTGACAAATGGAATGCATTAGGAAGTGATGTGGTGGAGGCTGACTCCATACACAGTTTCAAGTGTAGATATGATAGAGCCCAATAGGCTCAGGAACCTGTACACCAGTTCATTGACGGTTGAGAGGCAGGACCAAAGAGCCAGAGCTCAATCCCCGCAAGCACAACTAGGTGAGTACAACTAGGTGAGTACACACACACACACACACACACACACACACACAATCCTGTTGATTGACGGTTGAGAGGCGGGACCAAAGAGCCAGAGCTCAACCCCCGCAAACACAACTAGGTGAGTACAACTAGGTGAGTACACACACACACAAACACACACACACACACAGAGACGTTAGAAGGAACTTTTTCAGTGTCAGAGTAGTTAACGGATGGAATGCATTAGGCAGTGATGTGGTGGAGGCTGACTCCATACACAGTTTATAATGTAGATATGATAGAGCCCAGTAGGCTCAGGAACCTGTACACCAGTTGATTGACAGTTGAGAGGCGGGACCAAAGAGCCAGAGCTCAACCCTCGCAAGCACAAATAGGTGAGTACAAATAGGTGAGTACACACACACACACACACACACACTCACACTCACACACACACACACACACACACACACACACACACACACACACACACACACACACACACACCACTACGGTGCAGTGTGTGTTGGGGTGAGGAAGTAACCTCCCCCCCCCCCCCAGGAACGCCTGGCACCCTGACCCACTGGTAAGTTATAGGCAGAAAGATAACTGTCCAAGATGAAAGATTATTCTCCAAGCAAAAAGATAACTAACCAGAAATATAACAGAGCCTAAGAAAGATACCAGTGTCTAAGCAAACAGATAACTATCTAAGTGAAAAGATAACAGTGTCTAGGCAAATAGATAACAGCATCCAACAAGAAAGATAACTTATAATAACATCTTAACAGAAAACACATTATTAATATACATAACTAAACATTCCTTAAATGAAAGACAAAAAATTAGGAATATTTATTTAAAGTAAACTTTCCACTTCGTTCATTTTCGTTGAAGGAAAAGTTGCAACTGGGAAAAAAATAGAAAAAAGTATTTTGAGGAGTAAAATAAAATGCCGTAAAGGAACATTGTTGCCCAAGAGTGAAGGTCAGTACACTTTCATCAAGAGCCAGAGGCATTTTCCCTGGCACCGAATGGGCACATTGAGGCATTTTCCTAGGCACCGAATGGGTACATTGAGGCATTTTCCCTGGCACCGAATGGGTACATTGAGGCATTTTCCCTGGCACCGAATGGGTACATTGAGGCATTTTCCCTGGCACCGAATGGGCACATTGAGGCATTTTCCCCGGCACCGAATCGGTACATTGAGGCATTTTCCCAGGCACCAAACGGGCACATTGAGGCATTTTACCTGGCACCGAATGGGCACATTGAGGCATTTTCCTAGGCACCGAATGGGTACATTGAGGCATTTTCCTAGGCACCGAATGGGTACATTGAGGCATTTTCCCTGGCACCGAATGGGCACATTGAGGCATTTTCCCAGGCACGGAATGGGCACATTGTGGACATTTTCCCAGGCACCGAATGGGCACATTGAGGCATTTTCCCTGGCACCGAATGGGTACATTGAGGCATTTTCCCTGGCACCGAATGGGCACATTGAGGCATTTTCCCTGGCACCGAATGGGCACATTGAGGCATTTTCCCAGGCACCGAATGGGCACATTGTGGACATTTTCCCAGGCACCGAATGGGCACATTGAGGCATTTTCCCAGGCACCGAATGGGCACATTGAGGCATTTTCCCAGGCACCGAATGGGCACATTGTGGACATTTTCCCTGGCACCGAATGGACAACTTTGGAACAATAAATCAATATTGTCAAATGTGCTTTAATTCAATGAGAAAAAAAGTATATTAGTTGGAGTTTCTGGGTCACTTGGCCTTGGTCTGCAGGTCATTGACACTCGTGTGGTCCGCGTTCTGGACCTTTTTGAACCGTTAGTGTTCAGGACCTCGGTCCTCGCTGTAGACCCGACTGAACAGGGTGTTCAGGGCCTCGGTCCTCGCTGTAGACCCGACTGTACAGGGTGTTCAGGGCCTCGGTCCTCGCTGTAGACCCGACTGTACAGGGTGTTCAGGGCCTCGATCCTCGCTGTAGACCCGACTGTACAGGGTGTTCAGGGCCTCGGTCCTCGCTGTAGACCCGACTGTACAGGGTGTTCAGGGCCTCGATCCTCGCTGTAGACCCGACTGTACAGGGTGTTCAGGGCCTCGGTCCTCGCTGTAGACCCGACTGGACAGGGTGTTCAGGGCCTCGGTCCTCGCTGTAGACCCGACTGTACAGGGTGTTCAGGGCCTCGGTCCTCGCTGTAGACCCGACTGTACAGGGTGTTCAGGGCCTCGGTCCTCGCTGTAGACCCGACTGGACAGGGTGTTCAGGGCCTCGGTCCTCGCTCTAGACCCGACTAAACAGGGTGTTCAGGGCCTCGGTCAGGGCGGGTGACAGGCTGGAGTGCATAGGACATATTAGACGGTCGGTCCAGATCATAAACGGTGAATCCTCCGTGAGTAACTCCCTCAGACTCAAGCGGGATGATGAGTACAAACAGGTGGTCCAGAGTACCCACCTTCGCGCAGGTCAGGTCAGCCACGTAGATAGCAGTGTGATTGTCTTTGCTCACTGACTGGGTGTCGTTGTTCACTGATTGGGTGTAGTTGCTCACTGACTGGGTGTCGTTGTTCACTGACTGGGTGTTGTTGCTCACTGATTGTAACTGCAAGGCGAGGGTAGCCTTGTTCCAGGGTGTTATACCCGCCCAACCTCTCAAGTGGATTTTCGAGACTATCTCCACCTCGTAGATAGATTCTTCGATGGCTGAGGAATAGATGGTGGAGACACTGAGGTTGACAACATCCATGATGAAGTGGCTGGTCCACGTGCCCTCTAGGGGGCACCAACCACTAAAGTTGGTACCGTGAGTGTGGTACCACTTGTCCACCCAGATCTGGTACGCCTTGTCCAGCACCGTCGCCTCAGACTTACTCACCAACATACTCACCAACACTGAGAATCTCACAAGGTAACTCATCTCAAAATCCTAAGAAACTATACAATGTCTCACAACATTTCCAGGAGTGGAAAAGAGCTTTTTATTTTTGTTTCCAGGAAAGGAGATTTTGTAGGAATGACGAAGTGATGTTTGTGTACTGAAGTGATGTTGAGGGGATAGAAGAACTAACAAGAGTGACACCTAATATTTCAGTGAACATCAACATCAACCCAAAGTAATATATATGTCTATCATGGCTGTTATCTCTCTCTCCTCTATATCTGGTAAGTCGTGCTCTCTCAGACTACCTTCATACTCCATCTCTCGACGCTCTGGCACGCCCATACCTGCAAACCTGTCTACCTTTCTAAGTTCACTTGTGTGTGTTTTTTCGAGATAGGGTCCACGATGTGGGCTGCATGCTAGTGTGTGTGTACTCACCTAGTTGCTCAGCTAGTTGTGCTTGCGGGGGTTGAGCTCTAGCTCTTTGGTCCCGCCTCTTAACTGTCAACCAACTGGTGTACAGGTTCCTGAGCTTATTGGGTTCTATCATATCTACACTGGAAACTGTGTATGGAGTCAGCCTCCACCACATCACTGCCTAATGCATTCCATCTGTTAATTACTCTGACACTGAACACACTGTGTGTGTGTGTGTGTGTGTGTGTGTGTGTGTGTGTGTGTGTGTGTGTGTGTGTGTGTGTGTGTGTACTCACCTATTTGTACTCACCTATTTGTGCTTGCGGGGGTTGAGCTCAGGCTTCTTGTTCCCGCCTCTCAACTGTCAATCAACTGGTGTACAGGTTACTGAGCCTACTGGGCTCTATCATATCTACATTATAAACTGTGTATGGAGTCAGCCTCCACCACATCACTGCCTAATGCATTCCATCCGTTAACTACTCTGACACTGAAAAAGTTCCTTCTAACATCTCTGTGGCTCATGTGGGTACTCAGTTTCCACCTGTGTTCCCTTGTTCGCGTCCCACCAGTGTTGAATAGTTTATCCTTGTCTACCCGGTCGATTCTCCTGAGGATTTTTTAGGTTGTGATCATGTCCCCCCTTACTCTTCGGTCTTCCAGTGTCGTAAGATGCATTTCTCGCAGCCTTTCCTCGTAACTCATGCCTCTTAGTTCTGGGACTAGTCTAGTAGCATACCTTTGAACTTTTTCCAGCTTCGTCTTGTGCTTGACAAGGTACGGGCTCCATGCTGGGGCCGCATACTCCAGGATTGGTCTTACATATGTGGTGTACAAGATTCTGAATGATTCCTAATACAGGTTCCTGAACGCTGTTCTGATGTTAGCCAGCCTCGCATATGCCGCAGATGTTATTCTTTTTATGTGGGCTTCAGGAGACAGGTTTGGTGTGATATCAACTCCTAGATCTTTCTCTCTGTCCGTTTCATTAAGTACTTCATCTCCTATTCTGTATCCTGTGTCTGGCCTCCTGTTTCCAATGCCTTGTTTCATTACTTTGCATTTACTCGGGTTGAACTTTAACAGCCATTTGTTGGACCATACACTCAGTCTGTCTAGGTCATCTTGTAGCCTCCTACTATCATCCTGTTTCAATCCTCCTCATAATTTTTGCATCATCGGCAAACATTGAGAGAAACGAGTTTATACCCTCTGGGAGATCATTTACATATACCAGAAACAGTATAGGTCCAAGGACTGACCCCTGCGGGACTCCACTCGTAACGTCTCGCCAATCTGAGACCTCACCCCTCACACTGACTCGTTGTCTCCTGTTGCTTAGGTACTCCTCTATCCACCGGAGTACCTTCCCTTTCACTCCAGCCTGCATCTCCAGCTTTTTCACTAGCCTCTTGTGTGGTACTGTATCAAAGGCTTTCTGACAATCCAAAAATATGCAGTCTGCCCACCCTTCTCTTTCTTGCCTTATTTTTGTTGCCTGGTCGTAGAATTCAAGTAACCCTGTGAGGCAGGACCTGCCATCCCTGAACCCATGTTGATGCTGTGTTACAAAGTTCTTTCGCTCCAGATGTTCCACTAGCTTTCTTTGCACAATCTTCTCCATCATCTTGCATGGTATGCAGGTTAGGGACACTGGCCTGTAGTTCAGTGCCTCCTGTCTATCCCCTTTCTTGTATATCGGGACTAAGTTAGCTGCTTTCCAAATTTCTGGGAGTTCCCCTGTTGTCAGTGATTTGTTATACACTATGGAGAGTGGCAGGCACAGTTCTTCTGCTCCTTCATTTAGTATCCAAGGGGAGATTCCATCTGGGCCTATAGCCTTTGTCACATCCAACTCTAGTAAACACTTCCTCACTTCCCCACTGGTAATCTCAAATTCTTCCAGTGGTTCCTGGTTAACTATTCTCTCTCTTATCTCTGCAATTTCTCCTTGCTCTAAGGTGAAAACCTCCTGGAATTTCTTATTCAGTTCCTCTCACACTTCTTTGTCGTTTGTAGTGAATCCTTCTGCCCCTATCCTTAATTTCATAACCTGTTCCTTTACTGTTGTTTTCTCTTGATGTGGCTATGCAACAATTTAGGCTGAGTCTTTGCCTTGCTTGCGATGTCATTTTCGTATTGTCTTTCTGCCTCTCTTCTCATCCTAACATATTCATTCCTGGCATTCTGGTATCTTTCTCTGCTCTCCAGTGTCCTGTTATTCCTATAGTTTCTCCATGCCCTTTTACTTTGTTGCTTAGCTAGCCTACATCTCAGATCAAACCATGGGTTTCTCATCTTCATTTCACTGTTTTCCTTTTGGACTGTGACAAACTTGTTTGCTGCGTCCTTGCACTTCTGCATGGCTCATGGTCTGAACCTTACAATTCATTTAGCTAAGCCAGTTACAGTTTTGATGAGATAGTTACAAAATTCAGTGCACATCGTCAAATAAACAATGGTTTCGAAACCGACCAGTTGGGATGGTGAGTACAGTGTGTGTGTATTCACCTAGTTGTGTTTGGGGGGTTGAGCTTTGCTCTTTCGGCCCGCCTCTTAACTGTCAATCAACTGTTTACTAACTACTTTTTTTTCTCCACACCACACACACACACACACACACACACACACACACACACACACACACACACACACACACACACACACACCACACACACACACACACACACACACACACACACACACACACAAACACACACACACACACACCAGGAAGCAGCCCGTGACAGCTGACTAACTCTCAGGTACCTATTTACTGCTAGGTAACAGGGGCATTCAGGGTGAAAGAAACTTTGCCCATTTTGTTTCTGCCTGGTGCGGGAATCGAACCCGCGCCACAGAATTACGAGTCCTGCGCGCTATCCACCTGGCTACCAGGCCCCTGTGTGTGTGTTTAGACCGCCTGCTGAGGACGCTACAAGTCAGCAATGTTGTCTGAGCCAACAACCTCAGTTCGTCGTCATGAATAGCGACCACAGGAACCAGGGAGGAGGAGGAATGACCCACGCAGCCCACTCACATAACGGGCGAGTCAATTCACCGGAGACGAGCAGAATGCCAGCGACTCTCTCATGTGTTTGCTCCTTAATATTTCAAGGAGAAGAGAAGCATGCAGAATCCTGGACAAAATCTGACCATATTAAAAGAGTTGAAACTCAGTTCTCTTGCGAAGTAAAGATTTAATGTCAGATAAAACTACTGAAAATGGAATGGGAGTTATTCCTTGTTTATATTATAGCTTCCAGCATCAATTATTTTGTTTACACTGCATGGTGGGTACATTGGGGCTGACGACTCTTGACTCTTGAATGTTTACACTGCATGGTGGGTACATTGGGGCTGACGACTCTTGACTCTTGAATGTTTACACTGCATGGTGGGTACATTGGGGCTGACGACTCTTGACTCTTGAATGTTTACACTGCATGGTGGGTACATTGGGGCTGACGACTCTTGACTCTTGAATGTTTACACTGCATGGTGGGTACATTGGGGCTGACGACTCTTGACTCTTGAATGTTTTCACTGCATGGTGGGTACATTGGGGCTGACGACTCTTGACCCTTGAATGTTTACACTGCATGGTGGGTACATTGGGGCTGACGACTCTTGACTCTTGAATGTTTACACTGCATGGTGGGTACACTGGGCCTGACGACTCTTGACTCTTGAATGTTTACACTGCATGGTGGGTACAATGGGGCTGACGACTCTTGAAGGCAAGCTGAAAGATTTTCCTTCCCCCATGGCTCATGGTTATCTTCTTGAGGTTATCTTGAGGTTATCTTGAGATGATTTCGGGGCTTTAGTGTCCCTGCGGCCCGGTCCTCGACCAGGCCTCCACCCCCAGGAAGCAGCCCGTGACAGCTGACTAACACCCAGGTACCTATTTTACTGCTAGGTAACAGGGACATAGGGTGAAAAAAACTTTGCCCATTGTTTCTCGCCGGCGCCCGGGATCAAACCCGGGACCACAGGATTACAAGTACAGCGTGCTGTCCGCTCGGCCGACCGGCTCCCTTTTCAAGAAGAATACCAGAGGAGTATTGACGACAGGAGAACCTGGCTTGATAATTGGGACGGCTTTGTACCTTCTCACTAGCTAGCTAGTCCCTTCCAAACTGTGAGACCTCGTGACTCAGTGGTGTCTTTACTGCCCAAGCATGCAGCCACATAATCCCGAACAAGCAATCCAGTTGGGACTGTTCCATCCAGGAGACCTCAGCTGTCTATCTGTACAAGGCTGCCTGTTCACCTTGTTCACCTCAGAGCTATGTGTGTGTTCCTTGGTACAGCATGTTAATTTCCTGTTCAATAACATTCATGTATTCAGACTAGCATCGATATTAGATTGTAATTTATATACCTAGGGGTGCACATTATTATACTATACACACAGAATCACAATTGCGTGATATATCAAGTGAACAAATCCACTAGGGCCGTGATGAGGGTTCGAACTTACGTCCTGGATAGTCCTGTGTTCATAATTATATTGTTATGACTGATACCCAATACCGAGGACTCGTAGCATCCTTCAGGTGAAGGAGTTCCTTCAGGCGACCGTGATGTCTGCCACGGTCAGGAGCCTCGGTCCGCACTTCATCCAGATCTCAGTGACGATCCACTTCACTGGCTTATTCAGTGCTGTGTTCAGGTGGCTTAGTGCTGTGTTAAGGTGGGTGAGTGTTGTCTTCAGGTGGCTTAGTGCTGTGTTCAGGTGGCTTAGTGCTGTGTTCAGATTGCTTAGTGCTGTGTTCAGGTGGCTTAGCGTTGTGTTCAGGTGGCTTAGTGCTGTGTTCAGGTGGCTTACTCAGTGCTGTGTTCAGGTGGTTTAGTGCTGTGTTCAGGTGAGATATCACCTGAACTATCATATCGAGAGAGATATCAAATAATATACACCTGGAAGATACTGGAGGGCCAAGTACCAAATCTACACAGTAAAATAACAACGTACTGGAGTAAACGATATGGAAGAAAATGTAGAATAGAACCAGTGAAGAGCAGGGGCCCCATAGGCACAATCAGAGAACACTGTATAAACATCAGAGGTCCGCGGTTGTTCAACATCCTCCCAGCAAGCATAAGAAATATTGCCGGAACAACCGTGGACATTTTCAAAAGGAAGCTAGATTTATTCCTCCAAGGAGTGCCGGACCAACCGGGCTGTGGTGGGTATGTGGGCCTGCGGGCCGCTCCAAGCAACAGCCTGGTGGACCAAACTCTCACAAGTCAAGCCTGGCCTCGGGCCGGGCTTGGGCAGTAGAAGAACTCCCAGAACCCCATCAACCAGGTATATGTGGGCCTGCGGGCCGCTCCAAGCAACAGCCTGGTGGACCAAACTCTCACAAGTCAAGCCTGGCCTCGGGCCGGGCTTGGGCAGTAGAAGAACTCCCAGAACCCCATCAACCAGGTATATGTGGGCCTGCGGGCCGCTCCAAGCAACAGCCTGGTGGACCAAACTCTCACAAGTCAAGCCTGGCCTCGGGCCGGGCTTGGGGAGTAGAAGAACTCCCAGAACCCCATCAACCAGGTATCAACCAGGTGGCGTAGTGCTGTGTTCAGGTGGCTTAGTGCTGTGTTCAATTGGCTTAGTGCTGTGTTCAGGTGGCTTAGTGCTGTGTTCAGGTGGCTTAGTGTTGTGTTCAGGTGGCTTAGTGCTGTGTTCAGGTGGCTTAGTGCTGCGTTCAGGTGGGTTAGTGCTGTGTTCAGGTGGATTAGTGCTGTGTTCAGGTGGCTTAGTGCTGTGTTCAGGTGGCTTAGTGCTGTGTTCAGGTGGCTTAGTGCTGTATTCAGGTGGCTTAATGTTTTATTCAGGTGGCTAACTCAGTGCTGTGTTCAGGTGGTTTACTTAATGCTGTGTTCAGGTGGCTTACTTAGTGCTGTGTTCAGGTGGCTTACTTAGTGCTGTGTTCAGGTGGCTTACTTAATGCTGTGTTCAGGTGGCTTACTTAATGCTGTGTTCCGGTGGCTTAGTGCTGTGTTCAGGTGGCTTAGTGCTGTGTTCAGGTGACTTAGTGCTGTGTTCAGGTGGCTTACTTAATGCTGTCTTCAGGTGGCTTAGTGCTGTGTTCAGGTGGCATAGTGTTGTGTCCAGGTGGCTTAGTGCTGTGTTCAGGTGGCTTAGTGCTGTGTTCAGGTGGCTTAGTGCTGTGTTCAGGTGGCTTAGTGCTGTGTTCAGGTGACTTAGTGATGTGTTCAGGTGGCTTAGTGCTGTGTTCAGGTGGCTTACTTAGTGCTGTGTTCAGGTGGCTTACTTAGTGCTGTGTTCAGGTGGCTTACTTAATGCTGTGTTCAGGTGGCTTACTTAATGCTGTGTTCCGGTGGCTTAGTGCTGTGTTCAGGTGGCTTAGTGTTGTGTTCAGGTGACTTAGTGCTGTGTTCAGGTGGCTTAATGCTGTCTTCAGGTGGCTTAATGCTGTGTTCCGGTGGCTTAGTGCTGTGTTCAGGTGGCTTAGTGCTGTGTTCAGGTGGCTTAGTGCTGTGTTCAGGTGGCTTAGTGCTGTGTTCAGGTGGCTTAGTGCTGTGTTCAGGTGGCATAGTGTTGTGTCCAGGTGGCTTAGTGCTGTGTTCAGGTGGCTTAGTGCTGTGTTCAGGTGGCTTAGTGCTGTGTTCAGGTGGCTTAGTGCTGTGTTCAGGTGACTTAGTGATGTGTTCAGGTGGCTTAGTGCTGTGTTCAGGTGGCTGAGTGTTGTGTTCAGGTGGCTTAGTGCTGTGTTCAGGTGGCTTAGTGTTGTGTTCAGGTGGCTTAGTGCTGTGTTCAGGTGGCTTAGTGCTGTGTTAAGGTGGGTGAGTGTTGTCTTCAGGTGGCTTAGTGCTGTGTTCAGGTGACTTAGTGCTGTGTTCAGGTGGCTTAGTGCTGTGTTCAGGTGGTTTACTCAGTGCTGTGTTCAGGTGGCTTAGTACTGTGTTCAGGTGACTTAGTGCTGTGTTCAGGTGGCTTAGTGCTGTGTTCAGGTGGTTTACTCAGTGCTGTGTTCAGATGGCTTAGTGCTGTGTTCAGGTGACTTAGTGCTGTGTTCAGGTGGCTTAGTGCTGTGTTCAGGTGGCTTAGTGCTGTGTTCAGGTGACTTAGTGCTGTGTTCAGGTGGCTTACTTAATGCTGTCTTCAGGTGGCTTAGTGCTGTGTTCAGGTGGCATAGTGTTGTGTCCAGGTGGCTTAGTGCTGTGTTCAGGTGGCTTAGTGCTGTGTTCAGGTGGCTTAGTGCTGTGTTCAGGTGGCTTAGTGCTGTGTTCAGGTGACTTAGTGATGTGTTCAGGTGGCTTAGTGCTGTGTTCAGGTGGCTTACTTAGTGCTGTGTTCAGGTGGCTTACTTAGTGCTGTGTTCAGGTGGCTTACTTAATGCTGTGTTCAGGTGGCTTACTTAATGCTGTGTTCCGGTGGCTTAGTGCTGTGTTCAGGTGGCTTAGTGCTGTGTTCAGGTGACTTAGTGCTGTGTTCAGGTGGCTTAATGCTGTCTTCAGGTGGCTTAGTGCTGTGTTCAGGTGGCATAGTGTTGTGTCCAGGTGGCTTAGTGCTGTGTTCAGGTGGCTTAGTGCTGTGTTCAGGTGGCTTAGTGCTGTGTTCAGGTGGCTTAGTGCTGTGTTCAGGTGACTTAGTGATGTGTTCAGGTGGCTTAGTGCTGTGTTCAGGTGGCTGAGTGTTGTGTTCAGGTGGCTTAGTGCTGTGTTCAGGTGGCTTAGTGTTGTGTTCAGGTGGCTTAGTGCTGTGTTCAGGTGGCTTAGTGCTGTGTTAAGGTGGGTGAGTGTTGTCTTCAGGTGGCTTAGTGCTGTGTTCAGGTGACTTAGTGCTGTGTTCAGGTGGCTTAGTGCTGTGTTCAGGTGGTTTACTCAGTGCTGTGTTCAGGTGGCTTAGTACTGTGTTCAGGTGACTTAGTGCTGTGTTCAGGTGGCTTAGTGCTGTGTTCAGGTGGTTTACTCAGTGCTGTGTTCAGATGGCTTAGTGCTGTGTTCAGGTGACTTAGTGCTGTGTTCAGGTGGCTTAGTGCTGTGTTCAGGTGGCTTAGTGCTGTGTTCAGGTGGCTTAGTGCTGTGTTCAGGGGGCTTAGTGCTGTGTTCACGTGACTTAGTGCTGTGTTCAGGTGGCTTAGTGCTGTGTTCAGGTGGCTGAGTGTTGTGTTCAGGTGGCTTAGTGCTGTGTTCAGGTGGCTTACTCAGTGCTGTGTTCAGGTGGCTTAGTGCTGTGTTCAGGTGGCTTAGTGCTGTGTTCAGGTGGCTTAGTGCTGTGTTCAGGTGGCTTAGTGCTGTGTTCAGGTGGCTTAGTGTTGTGTTCAGGTGGCTTACTCTGTGCTGTGTTCAGGTGACTTAGTGCTGTGTTCAGGTGGCTTAGTGCTGTGTTAAGGTGGCTTAGTGCTGTGTCCAGGTTCCTTAGTGCATTGTTCAGGTGGCATAGTTCTGTGTTCAGGTGGCTTAGTGCTGTGTTCAGGTGGCTTAGTGCTGTGTTCAGGTGACTTAGTGCTGTGTTCAGGTGGCTTAGTGCTGTGTTCAGGTGGCTTAGTGCTGTATTCAGGTGACTTAGTGCTGTGTTCAGGTGGCTTAGTGCTGTGTTCAGGTGGTTTAGTGCTGTGTTCAGGTGGCTTAGTTCTGTGTTCAGGTGACTTAGTGCTGTGTCCAGGTGGCTTAGTGCTGTTTCCAGGTGGCTTAGTGCTGTGTCCAGGTGACTTAGTGCTGTGTCCAGGTGGCTTAGTGCTGTGTTCAGGTGACTTAGTGCTGTGTTCAGGTGGCTTAGGGCTGTGTCCAGGTGGCTTAGTGCTGTGTCCAGGTGGCTTAGTGCTGTGTCCAGGTGGCTTAGTGCTGTGTCCAGGTGGCTTAGTGCTGTGTCCAGGTGGCTTAGTGCTGTGTTCAAGTGGCTTAGTGCTGTGTTCAGGTGGCTTAGTGCTGTGTCCAGGTGGCTTAGTGCTGTGTCCAGGTGGCTTAGTGCTGTGTTCAGGTGGCTTAGTGCTGTGTCCAGGTGGCTTAGTGCTGTGTTCAGGTGGCTTAGTGCTGTGTTCAGGTGGCTTAGTGCTGTGTCCAGGTGGCTTAGTGCTGTGTTCAGGTGGCTTAGTGCTGTGTTCAAGTGGCTTAGTGCTGTGCCCAGGTGGCTTAGTGCTGTGTTCAGGTGGCTTAGTGCTGTGTTCAGGTGGCTTAGTGCTGTGTCCAGGTGGCTTAGTGCTGTGTTCAGGTGGCTTAGTGGTGTGTTCAAGAGGACGGAATACTCAGCAGAATATAGTGAACACGAGGTGCTGGTGTGGGTGTCGGACGCTCCAAGACACATCACACAACACACACACATGTCAACCACATCCGCAAGACGCGCCTCACTTGACAAGCGCGCCCTTGACACCTGGCAAGCTTCCACGTGACACCTGACAAGCTCAACATTGACACCTGACAAACTCCCACTTGACATGAGGTATAGCTCTCTCTGGACACCAAAGAGGGTTCCTCTTGACACCTGGCTCACTCTTTATTGACTCGGCGATATTGACCGTCTGACAAGGTAAGGTTCCACTTGACTGCGGGTTAGCTGCCCTTTAACACTATACTTAATTGTTCCCTGACACCTGGTAGCTGGCACTTGACACCGGACAAGCTCCAACTTGACAACCTGCCTAATTACTCCTTGACAACAATCAAGCTTCCATTTACCTCCTAGTATGCTTGGCCTTGGAGGCTCCCACTTGACAACTAGTAAGCTGATTCTCTCCCTTGACACCAGATAAGCCGGCACTTGACACCTGGTAAATCTCTGGGACTTGACCGAAAACCTTGATGGTGTTGCGAGAGCGGTGATCTGTCTCCATCAGTTCACCCGACGTCGACTCTAATCTGGATTCATTAGTCTCCCACAACACTTGCCTCGTTCTCTGTGTTGCCTCAGGTCCTCAGTGTTTATCTTTATGTGTTATATATATATATATATAACATAACATATATATATAACATATATATGTTATATATATATATAAACATAAACAAATCAAGTTCTTAGTGATCTATGGCTTGGGCGTTCACTCACTCATTTCTCAGAGGCTTTGGGTCCTCTAGTCAGTCTGGTGTTGACAAAGGCTTTGACAGGTCGAAACGTTCACTTCCTTTCATATTTCTCTGTGGATTTTCCGCATATATATATATATATATATATATATATATATATATATATATATATATATATATATATATATATATATATATATATATATCACTAAGAAATCTATTTGACCCGTCCATGGTGCGGTGGGTACGTTTCGGCATGATCCTGAACGTCATGGGTTCGAATCCTGGTCGGGTCAAATCAAGTTCTTAGTGATCTATGGCTTGCGCGTTCATTCAGTCATTTCTGAGAGGCTCTGGGTCCCTATAATGGCGCCAGTGGTAGTACTGCTGCTGTATAGGATTATATTCAGATTATTTACATCAGAAACCTCGGTAGTATCGATAACGGTAGCAACAGCATCAGGAGTCTCTTAGGGAGAGCAGCAGCAGCAGCAGCGCCAGCAGCAGCAGCAGCAGCAGCAGTGTCAATAACTTCCACAACAGCAGCAGCAGCAGCAGCACCAGCAGCAGCACCAGCAGCAAGAACAGCATCAGCAGCAACAACTGCAGCAGTGTCAATAACTTCCACAACAGCAGCAGGAACAGCACCAGCGCCAGCAGCACCACCACCAGCAGCAGCAGCAGTGTCAGTAACTTCCACAACAGCAGCAGCAACAGCAGCAGCAGCGCCAGCAGCAGCACCAGCAGCAGCAGCAGCAGCAGCAGTGTCAGTAACTTCCACAAGAGCAGCAGCAGGAACAGCACCCAGCGGCCTCCCGTTCCACAGTTGAGAGAAACAGCAAGTATTTGTGAGTCTCATTATCTCTCTTGCATAGCTTCATCGACCCTCCCTTGGGAGGCGCTCCACCACACCAGGTGAGGGAGAGAGGGAGGGAGAGAGAGAGAGAGAGAGAGAGGGAGGGAGAGAGAGGGAGAGAGACAGAGACAGAGAGACAGAGATACAGAGAGAGAGAGAGAGAGAGAGAGAGGGAGAGAGAGAGAGAGAGAGAGAGAGGGAGAGAGAGAGAGAGAGAGAGAGAGAGAGAGAGAGAGAGAGAGAGAGAGAGAGAGAGAGAGAGAGACAGAGAGAGAGAGAGAGAGAAAGAATGTTATGTTAGGTTTGCTTGGCTCAGGCTAGATTAGGTTCTCTTTAGTTAGGTTAGGTTAGGTTAGTTTTAAATACGTTATATGAAGCTAATTTGGAGATTTGGGACTCGATCTCCGGGACAAAATTAAAAAAACTAATTATCTCCGCGAAAAACGATTCTCTGCATTATTGTCCCAGAAACATTGCAGTTCATGTGTCAGATGACATGTAAGTATCATTGCCAGTAAGTGTATCTACACTCCAGGTTATGACTGCACACAAACTCACAGGCAAAATTCTCATCAGTTGCAACTAGTGCAAGTAATGGGAATTTCCATTATTTGCAGTTTGTTGTAAAGTAAAAATAAGATTTTTTTTTTTTTTTGAGATATATACAAGAGTTGTTACATTCTTGTAGAGCCACTAGTACGCGTAGCGTTTCGGGCAAGTCCTTAATCCTATGGTCCCTGGAATACGATCCCCGCCGCGAAGAATCGTTTTTTCATCCAAGTACACATTTTACTGTTGCGTTAAACAGAGGCTACAGTTAAGGAATTGCGCCCAGTAAATCCTCCCCGGCCAGGATACGAACCCATGACATAGCGCTCGCGGAACGCCAGGCGAGTGTCTTACCACTACACCACGGAGACTGTGATATTGACCTCTTTTAAAGTCATACAGGTAGTGTGCATGATAAGACTGATGATAATGATGATTCCGACAGTCTGGCGAAGTGGGGGAGGTTATCTTGGTTATCTTGAGATGATTTAAGGGGTTTAGTGTCCCCGCGGCCCGGTCCTCGACCAGGCCTCCACCCCCAGGAAGCAGCCCGTAGCAGCTGTCTAACTCCAAGGTTCCTATTTACTGCTAGGTAACAGGAGCATAAGCGTGAAAGAAACATTTTGTCTATTTGTCTTCGCCTCCACCGGGGATCGAACCCGGAACCTCAGGACAACGAATCCGAAGCGCTGTCCACCCAGCTGTCAGGCGCCTACGGTTATAGAGAATGGGAGACATAACACAGGCAATGAAGGGATCTTACCATCAATTGTTAAAAACGCACCTAACCTAACCTAAATGTAGGTTAGCTTAGCATTTTAAAAGCACCGAATCACCTTCTGTAATTGATTGTTCAATAAACCCCTGAACTATATGTTTAACACATCTCTCACCCTGTCCATGGAGGACAGAAGAAAATGTATATATGCTGGTTAGCATTGTAAATGTCTGGCCACGTCTGTGGTAGAAAATAATAATAATAATAGAAAAAAACGTACCTGAGATACATGATGTTAGAGTAGCTTTTCGGGTCAGGTTAACTCAGGTTTGCTTTCATGCGGTTTGGATGAAAATGATTAGATTAAGTTTGCTTTGGTTTTCTTTAATTTGGTTTGGTTAGCTTAGCTAATCTCTGGTTTTATTAGATTATCTTCGGCCTGCTTTGATTTGATTAGCAACTATTATTTTCACATCAACCGTGTCAGAATTACAGAAATAAATCAAATATATGGCGCCGAGAAATCTTTCAACCCAAGAATTTCCAAATTTTTAGAAATCTAAAACCTTGAATCACGCTCAAGAAGATGATAACTGTGATCCCTGAAGGCTCTGAGATCTGAGAACAATGTTATCATGGGTGAGGCAGATCACCGGGACTCTAACATACTTGAAAACATGTTTAATAAAAATGTGAAAATGTCTTCACCTGAAAAAACACCAAATATCAAAGGTTAGATAACAAGCCATTACTACCAATGTCACTATAAGACATATGCAAAAAAAATACCTAAAATATAATATCCTAATATTCAAATAATTTTCATTGGTGATTTCCTGTTCTGAAATAGAGTAATATAATAGTGTTATATATATATTTCGACCTTCGTAACGAAAGAGGAAAAGGACCAATAATTCAGATATAAAGATGAAACACAATTACATCAACACAAGATAGGCTTTAGGCACAGATATATCAGGCACATACCCTTCCCATTCATGGCTTGATGACGCGGGAGGTAAATATGATGTCATATATCATATTTATTCTTAACTGGAGAGAAAACAAGAAATTATAAAATGCACAAAATTATTATTAACCTTTGATGAATAAAAAAAATCAACATATAACATGACACAGATACCATCCGATCCGGTTAAAAAATCAACAATGGAAAGTTGGAATTATTGTGTTTGGGAATATGAACAATGACTGTATGATATCCGAGCATAAGTTGGAGGCTTGTGTGACTGTGTGGAGGATATCCGGGCATAAGTTGGAGGCTTGTGTGACTGTGTGGAGGATATCCGGCCATAAGTTGGAGGCTTGTGTGACTGTGTGGAGGATATCCGGGCATAAGTTGGAGGCCTGTGTGACTGTGTGTAGGATATCCGAACATAAGTTGGAAGCTTGTGTGACTGTGTGTAGGATATCCGAACATAAGTTGGAAGCTTGTGTGACTGTGTGTAGGATATCCGAACATAAGTTGGAAGCTTGTGTGACTGTGTGTAGGATATCCGAACATAAGTTGGAAGCTTGTGTGACTGTGTAGGATATCCGAACATAAGTTGGAAGCTTGTGTGACTGTGTAGGATATCCGAACATAAGTTGGAAGCTTGTGTGACTGTGTAGGATATCCGAGCATAAGTTGGAGGCTTGTGTGACTGTGTGTAGGATATCCGAGCATAAGTTGGAGGCTTGTGTGACTGTGTGTAGGATATCCGAGCATAAGTTGGAGGCTTGTGTGACTGTGTGTAGGATATCCGAGCATAAGTTGGAGGCTTGTGTGACTGTGTAGGATATCCGAACATAAGTTGGAAGCTTGTGTGACTGTGTAGGATATCCGAACATAAGTTGGAAGCTTGTGTGACTGTGTAGGATATCCGAGCATAAGTTGGAAGCTTGTGTGACTGTGCAGGATATCCGAATAACGACCAAGCTCAATATTCTACGAAGTGAGAAAATCAGTTCGAGCTTTGTAGGGATTCGAACCCGCGTTCAAGTGACCCAGACACGTGCCTTAACCCACTCGGCCGGGTGGTTGGTTACCTTGAGGTGCTTCCGGGGCTTAGCGTCCCCGCGGCCCGGTCGTCGACCAGGCCTCCTGGTTGACGGTTCAGGCACGTGTCTGGAAGTCACTAAAACGCTGGTTCGAATCCCTGCATTGTTGCAGCTGATTTCGTCACTGATACATCACACATCATTGTAATTTCATTGGATTCACAATGAAATTTTAAGATTTTTTTCCCTCCAAAAAATATGCCAAATCTATGTATAAATGACCGGAGCGATAGCGGTTAAATGTGTTATCATCGAGCTCCGATAAGATAAGCAACCACCAACGCACTTAAAGATAACCTACAGTTACGGTTGCTGTTGGACAGCCAAACTGGATTTGCATTTTGTTCTATGTTCAACATCCGAACACTTGTTCGTATCTTGTATGGCGGTATTCAATATTCGAACACTTGTTCGTACCTTGTATGGCAGTATTCAATATTCGAACATAAATCGAAGACATACATCCCCCTGTAGCAAAAGATAACCCATCCCCCTGTAAGCAAGAGATAACCCATCCCACTGTAAGCAAGAGATAACCCATCCCCCTGTAAGCAAGAGATAACCCATCCCCCTGTAAGCAAGAGATAACCCATCCTCCTGTAAGCAAGAGATAACCCATCCTCCTGTAAGCAAGAGATAACCCATCCTCCTGTAAGCAAGAGATAACCCATCCTCCTGTAAGCAAGAGATAACCCATCCCCCTGTAAGCAAGAGATAACCCATCCTCCTGTAAGCAAGAGATAACCCATCCCCTGTAAGCAAGAGATAACCCATCCCCCTGTAAGCAAGAGATAACCCATCCCCCTGTAAGCAAGAGATAACCCATCCCCCTGTAAGCAAGAGATAACAAATCCTCCTGTAAGCAAGAGATAACCCAGCCCCCTGTAAGCAAGAGATAACCCATCCTCCTGTAAGCAAGAGATAACCCAGCCCTCTGTAAGCAAGAGATAACCCAGCCCCTGTAAGCAAGAGATAACCCATCCTCCTGTAAGCAAGAGATAACCCATCCTCTGTAAGTAAGAGATAACCCATCTTCCTGTAAGCAAGAGATAACCCATCCCTCTGTAAGCAAGAGATAACCCAGCCCCTGTAAGCAAGAGATAACCCATCCCTCTGTAAGCAAGAGATAACCCATCCTCCTGTAAGCAAGAGATAATCCAGCCCTCTGTAAGCAAGAGATAACCCAGCCCCTGTAAGCAAGAGATAACCCATCCTCCTGTAAGCAAGAGATAACCCATCCTCTGTAAGTAAGAGATAACCCATCCCCTGTAAGCAAGAGATAACCCATCCTCCTGTAAGCAAGAGATAACCCATCTTCCTGTAAGCAAGAGATAACCCATCCCCCTGTAAGCAAGAGATAACCCATCCCCCTGTAAGCAAGAGAGATAACCCATCCCTTATAAGCAAGAGATAACCCATCCCTCTGTAAGCAAGAGATAACCCATCCTCTGTAAGTAAGAGATAACCCATCCCTCTGTAAGCAAGATATAACCCATCCCCCTGTAAGCAAGAGATAACCCATCCCCCTGTAAGCAAGAGATAACCCATCCTCCTGTAAGCAAGAGATAACCCATCCCCCTGTAAGCAAGAGATAACCCATCCCCCTGTAAGCAAGAGATAACCCATCCTCCTGTAAGCAAGAGATAACCCATCCCCCTGTAAGCAAGAGATAACCCATCCCCCTGTAAGTAAGAGATAACCCATCCCCCTGTAAGCAAGAGATAACCCATCCCCCTGTAAGCAAGAGAGATAACCCATCCCTTATAAGCAAGAGATAACCCATCCCCTGTAAGCAAGAGATAACCCATCCCCCTGTAAGCAAGAGATAACCCAGCCCTTATAAGCAAGACATAACCCATCCTCCTGTAAGCAAGAGATAACCCAGCCCTTATAAGCAAGAGATAACCCATCCCCTGTAAGCAAGAGATAACCCATCCCCCTGTAAGCAAGAGATAACCCAGCCCCCTGTAAGCAAGAGATAACCCAGCCCTTATAAGCAAGACATAACCCATCCTCCTGTAAGCAAGAGATAACCCAGCCCTTATAAGCAAGAGATAACCCAGCCCCTGTAAGCAAGAGATAACCTTTGCCCTCGTTAAACCACAGAGACGCTATGAGTAATATAAAATCATCGAGTATTTTGTGTCCAGAAATATGAAACGTTGAGGACATTGAAACCGCAGGGAAAAAAATCGAACACAAACGTTTGGGAAAAAAATTACCCAATTTTTTTTTCAGCTGTTCCAATCACTGGTCGTTTTTTTCCCCCCAATCTCTCACTGTTGTTCTCACAGCAAACAAAAGTGATACAAAGTGGTGGGAATAGGGTGGTAGAGGACCTATTTCAAATAGAGGTGTTAGCAGTACCCATCTCTCATCGCTCGCAACGTGCACTCAACACACATAGTAGGGGAACAGTGTGGGTTTTTACCTATTTTTTGCGTCTGGTTTGGTTGGTCGACGGCGTACGGGATCACCATAGCCCGTGCTACTTGGAACTTTTGGTTCCAGGTAGCGAATCTTTAACAACAACATGAGAGCCGGTCAACCTCCCTTGACATGACTAAGATTTTGCCTATTTGACCGAGACATACACGATATATCAGTTCATTATGCATTGCAGGTTGATCATGGGACATGCAACTGCATGCTTGAGCCAGAATTCATCAAGTACGTTTCCATTTACGAAACCTGTGCATCTCTCGAGGATCATAGTGCCTTCCTCTGTATTTATTTAATAGTTTTCGATCTTCAGAGCTCAGTAATCCGATGTTGCTATTGGATTATGGGGCTTCGGAGCTCATAAACTGTTAAGTCTGTTTAAACCAAAAAACGCCATGACTGAGGAAAGATATAGCGGTTTCGTTACTTTATACTGCAATATTTTAAACTGTAACACTGACGATGGAATGTCATCGCTTCTATAGTAACTTGAGGCCATTTTCCACTGACTAGAGGCCATTTTCCACTGACTAGAGGCCATTTTACACTGACTAGAGGCCATTTTACACTGACTAGAGGCCATTTTACACTGACTAGAGGCCATTCTACACTGACTAGAGGCCATTTTACACTGACTAGAGGCCATTTTACACTGACCAGAGGCCATTTTACACTGACTAGAGGCCATTTTCCACTGACTAGAGGCCATTTTACACTGACTAGAGGCCATTTTCCACTGACTAGAGGCCATTTTACACTGACTAGAGGCCATTTTCCACTGACTAGAGGCCATTTTACACTGACTAGAGGCCATTTTACACTGACTAGAGGCCATTTATGCTACACTGACACCCCGCGGACACTGTCCACACACCTGCTGCTCTCTCGCACACACCGATAAAGACAGGTTTGGGACGGGTATTGACCAAGCCGCAAAATACAGCGGCCCGGGCATGTGTGTCAGTTCACAAGGACTCAGCCAATTACAGGCCGAGTTACGAGAGACGGAGCATTAATAGGGTCATTACGGCAGGAACAGATGGGAGGGGGGGGGGGAGGGGGGGGGGGGTAGTTTGTTCATAGAGATGTCCTTAGTGTTGGTCCCAGAGGCACTGGTGCTGAGCTGTGCTGCACTTATTGTAGTAGAGAAGTGTGTGTAGCACTACAGCACACAAGTGTAGCACTACAGCACACAAGTGTAACACTACAGCACACAAGTGTAGCACTACAGCACACAAGTGTAGCACTACAGCACACAAGTGTAACACTACAACACACAAGTGTAGCACTACAGCACACAAGTGTAGCACTACAGCACACAAGTGTAACACTACAACACACAAGTGTAACACTACAACACTCAAGTGTAACACTACAGCACACAAGTGTAACACTACAGCACACAAGTGTAACACTACAACACACAAGTGTAACACTACAGCACACAAGTGTAGCACTACAACACACAAGTGTAGCACTACAACACACAAGTGTAACACTACAACACACAAGTGTAACACTACAACACACAAGTGTAACACTACAACACACAAGTGTAACACTACAACACACAAGTGTAACACAGCACACAAGTGTAACACTACAACACACAAGTGTAACACTACAACACACAAGTGTAACACAACACACAAGTGTAACACTACAACACACAAGTGTAACACTACAACACACAAGTGTAACACTACAACACACAAGTGTAACACTACAACACACAAGTGTAACACTACAGCACACAAGTGTAGCACTACAACACACAAGTGTAACACTACAACACTCAAGTGTAACACTACAGCACACAAGTGTAACACTACAACACACAAGTGTAACACTACAACACACAAGTGTAACACAACACACAAGTGTAACACTACAACACACAAGTGTAACACTACAGCACACAAGTGTAGCACCACAACACACAAGTGTAACACAACACACAAGTGTAACACTACAACACACAAGTGTAACACTACAGCACACAAGTGTAGCACCACAACACACAAGTGTAACACAACACACAAGTGTAACACTACACACAAGTGTAACACAACACACAAGTGTAACACTACAACACACAAGTGTAACACTACAACACACAAGTGTAACACTACAAACACACAAGTGTAACACAACACACAAGTGTAACACTACAACACACAAGTGTAACACTACAACACACAAGTGTAACACTACAACACACAAGTGTAACACTACAACACACAAGTGTAACACTACAACACACAAGTGTAACACAACACACAAGTGTAACACAACACACAAGTGTAACACTACAACACACAAGTGTAACACTACAACACACAAGTGTAACACTACAACACACAAGTGTAACACTACAGCACACAAGTGTAACACAACACACAAGTGTACACTACAACACACAAGTGTAACACTACAAGCACACAAGTGTAACACTACAACACACAAGTGTAACACTACAGCACACAAGTGTAACCACATTACACTACACACACAAGTGTAACACTACAACACACAAGTGTAACACTACAACACACAAGTGTAACACTACAACACACAAGTGTAACACAACACACAAGTGTAACACACAACACACAAGTGTAACACTACAACACACAAGTGTAACACTACAACACACAAGTGTAACACTAACACACAAGTGTAACACTACAACACACAAGTGTAACACAACACACAAGTGTAACACTACAACACACAAGTGTAACACTACAACACACAAGTGTAACACTACAACACACAAGTGTAACACTACAACACACAAGTGTAACACAACAACACACAAGTGTAACACAACACACAAGTGTAACACTACAACACACAAGTGTAACACAACACACAAGTGTAACACTACAACACACAAGTGTAACACTACAACACACAAGTGTAACACTACAACACACAAGTGCAACACAACACACAAGTGTAACACTACAACACACAAGTGTAACACAACACACAAGTGTAACACTACAACACACAAGTGTAACACTACAACACACAAGTGTAACACTACAACACACAAGTGCAACACAACACACAAGTGTAACACAACACACAAGTGTAACACTACAACACACAAGTGTAACACAACACACAAGTGTAACACTACAACACACAAGTGTAACACAACACACAAGTGTAACACAACACACAAGTGTAACACTACAGCACACAAGTGTAACACTACAGCACACAAGTGTAACACTACAGCACACAAGTGTAACACTACAGCACACAAGTGTAACACTACAACACACAAGTGTAACACTACAACACACAAGTGTAACACAACACACAAGTGTAACACAACACACAAGTGTAACACTACAGCACACAAGTGTAACACTACAGCACACAAGTGTAACACTACAACACACAA
Organism: Procambarus clarkii; assembly: GCF_040958095.1. Taxonomy (NCBI): domain Eukaryota; kingdom Metazoa; phylum Arthropoda; class Malacostraca; order Decapoda; family Cambaridae; genus Procambarus; species Procambarus clarkii. The sequence goes on along the minus strand of NC_091203.1, from coordinate 21,195,029 downwards.
GTGTAACACTACAACACACAAGTGTAACACAACACACAAGTGTAACACAACACACAAGTGTAACACTACAACACACAAGTGTAACACTACAACACACAAGTGTAACACTACAACACACAAGTGTAACACTACAACACACAAGTGTAACACTACAACACACAAGTGTAACACTACAGCACACAAGTGTAACACTACAACACACAAGTGTAGCACTACAGCACACAAGTGTAACACTACAGCACACAAGTGTAACACTACAGCACACAAGTGTAACACTACAACACACAAGTGTAGCACTACAGCACACAAGTGTAACACTACAGCACACAAGTGTAACACTACAACACACAAGTGTAACACTACAGCACACAAGTGTAACACTACAACACACAAGTGTAGCACTACAGCACACAAGTGTAACACTACAGCACACAAGTGTAACACTACAGCACACAAGTGTAACACTACAACACACAAGTGTAAGACTACAGCACACAAGTGTAACACTACAACACACAAGTGTAACACTACAGCACACAAGTGTAACACTACAACACACAAGTGTAACACTACAACACACAAGTGTAACACAACACACAAGTGTAACACTACAGCACACAAGTGTAACACTACAACACACAAGTGTAACACTACAACACACAAGTGTAGCACTACAGCACACAAGTGTAGCACAACACACAAGTGTAACACAACACACAAGTGTAACACTACAGCACACAAGTGTAACACTACAACACACAAGTGTAACACTACAACACACAAGTGTAACACAACACACAAGTGTAACACTACAACACACAAGTGTAACACAACACACAAGTGTAACACTACAACACACAAGTGTAACACTACAACATACAAGTGTAACACCACAACACACAAGTGTAACACTACAACACACAAGTGTAACACTACAACACACAAGTGTAACACTACAACACACAAGTGTAACACTACAACACACAAGTGTAGCACTACAGCACACAAGTGTAGCACTACAACACACAAGTGTAACACTACAGCATACAAGTGTAACACTACAGCACACAAGTGTAACACTACAACACACAAGTGTAGCACTACAGCACACAAGTGTAGCACAACACACAAGTGTAGCACTACAACACACAAGTGTAACACTACAACACACAAGTGTAACACTACAACACACAAGTGTAACACTTCAACACACAAGTGAAACACTACAACACACAAGTGTAACACTACAACACACAAGTGTAACACTACAACACACAAGTGTAACACTACAACACACAAGTGTAACACTACAACACACAAGTGTAACACAACACACAAGTGTAACACTACAACACACAAGTGTAACACTACAGCACACAAGTGTAACACTACAACACACAAGTGTAGCACTACAGCACACAAGTGTAGCACAACACACAAGTGTAACACTACAACACACAAGTGTAACACTACAGCACACAAGTGTAACACTACAACACACAAGTGTAACACTACAACACACAAGTGTAACACAACAACACACAAGTGTAACACTACAACACACAAGTGTAGCACAACACACAAGTGTAACACTACAACACACAAGTGTAACACTACATCACACAAGTGTAGCACTACAACACACAAGTGTAACACTACAACACACAAGTGTAACACTACAACACACAAGTGTAACACTACAACACACAAGTGTAACACTACAACACACAAGTGTAACACAACACACAAGTGTAACACTACAACACACAAGTGTAACACTACATCACACAAGTGTAGCACTACAACACACAAGTGTAACACCACAACACACAAGTGTAACACAACACACAAGTGTAACACTACAACACACAAGTGTAACACTACAGCACACAAGTGTAACACTACAACACACAAGTGTAGCACTACAGCACACAAGTGTAACACTACAACACACAAGTGTAGCACTACAGCACACAAGTGTAACACTACAACACACAAGTGTAGCACAACACACAAGTCTAACACTACAACACACAAGTGTAACACTACAACACACAAGTGTAACACAACACACAAGTGTAACACTACAACACACAAGTGTAACACAACACACAAGTGTAACACTACAACACACAAGTGTAGCACTACAACACACAAGTGTAACACTACAACACACAAGTGTAGCACTACAACACACAAGTGTAACACTACAACACACAAGTGTAGCACTACAACACACAAGTGTAACACTACAACACACAAGTGTAACACTACAACACACAAGTGTAACACTACAACACACAAGTGTAGCACTACAACACACAAGTGTAACACTACAACACACAAGTGTAACACTACAACACACAAGTGTAACACTACAACACACAAGTGTAGCACTACAACACACAAGTGTAACACTACAACACACAAGTGTAACACAACACACAAGTGTAACACTACAACACACAAGTGTAACACTACAACACACAAGTGTAACACTACAACACACAAGTGTAGCACTACAGCACACAAGTGTAACACTACAACACACAAGTGTAACACTACAGCACACAAGTGTAGCACTACAACACACAAGTGTAACACTACAACACACAAGTGTAACACAACACACAAGTGTAACACTACAACACACAAGTGTAACACTACAGCACACAAGTGTAACACTACAACACACAAGTGTAACACTACAACACACAAGTGTAGCACTAGAGCACACAAGTGTAGCACAACACACAAGTGTAGCACTACAACACACAAGTGTAACACTACAACACACAAGTGTAGCACTACAGCACACAAGTGTAGCACAACACACAAGTGTAGCACAACACACAAGTGTAACACTACAACACACAAGTGTAACACTACAACACACAAGTGTAACACTACAACACACAAGTGTAACACTACAGCACACAAGTGTAACACTACAACACACAAGTGTAACACTACAACACACAAGTGTAGCACCACAACACACAAGTGTAACACTACAGCACACAAGTGTAGCACCACAACACACAAGTGTAACACTACAGCACACAAGTGTAACACTACAGCACACAAGTGTAACACTACAGCACACAAGTGTAGCACCACAACACACAAGTGTAACACTACAGCACACAAGTGTAACACTACAACACACAAGTGTAACACTACAGCACACAAGTGTAGCACCACAACACACAAGTGTAACACTACAACACACAAGTGTAACACTACAACACACAAGTGTAGCACCACAACACACAAGTGTAACACTACAGCACACAAGTGTAACACAACACACAAGTGTAGCACTACAACACACAAGTGTAGCACAACACACAAGTGTAACACTACAACACACAAGTGTAACACTACAACACACAAGTGTAACACTACAACACACAAGTGTAACACAACACACAAGTGTAACACTACAACACACAAGTGTAACACTACAACACACAAGTGTAACACTACAACACACAAGTGTAACACTACAGCACACAAGTGTAACACAACACACAAGTGTAACACTACAACACACAAGTGTAACACCACAACACACAAGTGTAACACTACAACACACAAGTGTAGCACTACAACACACAAGTGTAACACAACACACAAGTGTAACACTACAACACACAAGTGTAGCACTACAACACACAAGTGTAACACTACAACACACAAGTGTAACACAACACACAAGTGTAACACTACAACACACAAGTGTAACACTACAACACACAAGTGTAACACTACAACACACAAGTGTAACACTACAACACACAAGTGTAACACTACAGCACACAAGTGTAACACTACAACACACAAGTGTAACACTACAGCACACAAGTGTAACACTACAACACACAAGTGTAACACTACAACACACAAGTGTAACACTACAGCACACAAGTGTAACACTACGACACACAAGTGTAACACTACAGCACACAAGTGTAACACCACAACACACAAGTGTAACACTACAGCACACAAGTGTAACACTACAGCACACAAGTGTAGCACTACAGCACACAAGTGTAACACTACAGCACACAAGTGTAACACTACAACACACAAGTGTAACACTACAACACACAAGTGTAACACTACAACACACAAGTGTAACACTACAGCACACAAGTGTAGCACTACAGCACACAAGTGTAACACTACAGCACACAAGTGTAGCACTACAGCACACAAGTGTCTTCTCAAAAGCTTTGTTGAGGTCTTACCAATATTCCTAAGTATTAAATCAACATTCCACTTTGTTTTCAAATAAATAATAAATACCAATCGGTCTGGGGCATTCGATTACACTCAATTTAAAATTATATGTATAATATATATATATATATATATATATATATATATATATATATATATATATATATATATATATATATATAAATATTACTCTTATCAAGATTTAAATAAAGACAGGTTGACAAAATCGTAACTTTACAGTCATAACTCCATGTTAACTCAGGAGGCGAACGTAAACAGGAAATATATGAGAGTGGGAGAGGTAATCCAGGATGGATCCCTCCCTTGACGCCGTCACCACGTATGTGAGCCTGGCGATGTATTATACCTGGACGCGCCGTCACCAGGTATGTGAGCCTGGCGGTGTATTATACCGGGACGCGCCGTCACCAGGTATGTGAGCCTGGCGATGTATTATACCGGGACGCGCCGTCACCCATTCCAGCGACGCCCACTCTAATCTGCAGATGCTGCCTCTCTCTTGATGTCAAAGACAGCTTTGAGTCGGCAGACACGCTCACGCCAAATGAGTCATTTCCTGAGTGATTAGCCTTATATATATATATATATATATATATATATATATATATATATATATATATTTATATATATATATATATATATATATATATATATATATATATATATATATATATATATATATATATATATATATATATATGCGAACAAGCCTGAATGGTCCCCAGGACTATATGCAACTGAATATATTCTGGGGTGTGAGTTTTCATTTATATATATATATATATATATATATATATATATATATATATATATATATATATATATATATATATATATATATAGTGTAGCACTACAACACACAAGAGTGTGTTGAAAAAGAAAGGAGGGGGGTGGTAGGAGAAGCGAACACTCTTTCGTATTCAGAGTTAAATGGCAAGTTTTTCCCTGAATGCTCTGTGTTCCCTTCTCTGAGGCTGTGGGTCTCTATAATTGCACCAGTGGTGGTACCCCCCCTATATAAAGTAAATATATATATATATATATATATATATATATATATATATATATATATATATATATATTGGTAGCTGTTTTTTTTGTAAACATATGTTGTTAAATATGACCGAAGGGTAAGAATAATAATTCTAACACGAATCTTCTCAATATTTCTTTCGTTCTTCTTCACTGTCAAGAGTAATTGATAAAGTAACTTTCCAAAATTCATTCTTTTTATTCCTAGTCTGACGCCTAAACGCGTTTCGTTTAAGCGAAAACGAATTCCTTATTGCATTTTCAAGAACTTAATTTACACACAAAATACATTCATACTTATACTCTTTTTGGGTGAGGTGATATGGCCCAAAAGTTTTGGGTGAGGTGATATGGCACAAAAGTTTTGGGTGAGGTGATATGGCACAAAAGTTTTGGGTGAGGTGATATGGCACAAAAGTTTTGGGTGAGGTGATATGGCACAAAAGTTTTGGGTGAGGTGATATGGCACAAAAGTTTTGGGTGAGGTGATATGGCACAAAAGTTTTGGGTGAGGTGATATGGCACAAAAGTTTTGGGTGAGGTGATATGGCACAAAAGTTTTGGGTGAGGTGATATGGCACAAAAGTTTTGGGTGAGGTGATATGGCACAAAAGTTTTGGGTGAGGTGAAACACAAGACCGAACACGAAACAATGGTATGAGTGACTGCTGAAGGCCTATTGGCCTATACTTCCTCTTGCTGCTTTCTTATTGGTTCGGGGTCTTGAAGTGGTATAGAATATAGTTGTGCATTAATTGGCTGTTGATTGCTGGTGTTGACTTTTTTGATGTGTAGTGCCTCGCTGATGTCGAGTCTCCTGCTATCGCTGTATCTATCGATGATTTCTGTGTTGTTTGTTAATTAAGATTTCTCTGGTGATGGTTTGGTTGTGAGAAGAGATGTTCCTTGATGGAGTCCTGTTGTTTGTGCATAGTTAATCCTCTAGAAAGAGATATTGTTGTCTTGCCTATATACTGAGTCCTTTGGGGCTTACAGTCCCCAAGTGGGCATGAATGCCTTCACATGCCCGCTTGGGGACTGTAAGCCCTGTAATAAATATGTAGAATTTATTATGTATTTATTATGTAGAATTTAAACGTACCTGACTCTCACCAATAATATATTCTCGTATTATAGACAAAATACTTCAGTATTCGCCTTTTACAATGTTTCTGACAGGGGCAATTATCAAAATTATTCCAAATATTTTGCCCCATTAAAAAATTAGCGTGAATGTTCACTGAAATTGTTTGATTATAAATGCCGCTTCGAAACGTATTGGTATTAGTGCATTATGAATATAAAGCCACAGAGCATACATATTTTCATTTATTTTGTGCATTAAATATTTAATACTTATAATGCACATTTAATAAATGTTTAATACGTTTAAAACTCCATATAAGATAAGAATCAAGAGAGTATAGAGCTTTTAGTACAATGTAGCATTTGGGAGGGATGTGAGAATAAGGACTTGAGATAGGATGAAAGGATAGAACGCTGCCTAACTGTTTAGAGAGAGAGAGAGAGAGAGAGAGAGAGAGAGAGAGAGAGAGAGAGAGAAAGAGAAAGAGAAAGAGAGAGAGAGAGAGAGAGAGAGAGAGAGAGAGAGAGAGAGAGAGAGAAATAAGTCACTTAGAGATTGGTTTGGTCAGTATGCCAGTGGATGCTGCAGACGAGAAAGGGACGTACCAACGAGCAACAGAATCTGACATGTTAAATGCTTTAATCTAATGACTCCATGACTGTCCATTCGAGAATTGTCTACTACTCCCAGAAGACTTGTATGAGAGCTTTAAAGTCCGCAAATAGTTTAAAATGTTTGTATGAATGTCTTTAACCCAGAGTCGAGTGTGATTGTCTTGTCAAACCGGTTGTGCTCAAATAGTACATAGAACAGTTCGAGAAAGATAGTTTTCAGATTGTCAAATCAACTATATCGTTAGTTTAGGATGTATTAGATTAGGTTAGATTGTGTTACTCACTCTTAGGGAGCCGGTCGGCCGAGCGGACAGCACACTGGACTTGTGATCCTGTGGTCCTGGGTTCGATCCTGGGCGCCGGCGAGAAACAATGGGCAGAGTTTCTTTCACCTTATGCCCCTGTTACCTAGCAGTAAAATAGGTACCTGGGTGTTAGTCAGCTGTTACGGGCTGCTTCCTGGGGGTGGAGGCCTGGTCGAAGACCGGGCCGCGGGGACACTAAAGCCCCGAAATCATCTCAAGATAACCTCAAGATAACCTCAAGAGTGGGTCTCATCTTCGCTATAAATAGGGCCCAGTAAGCTCCTTTATCCAAGTTTCTAAAAGATATACAGAAATTGAAATTGAAATAAGTTTATTGAGGTAAAATACACACAAAGGGATGAGGCTATTCTCACCCCGTTCAGTACATCGTGTTAATACATACATAGACACACATCACAAGCAATGAACGCATTACCGAACATTCTGAGAGATAAACATATACATTCCCTCCTTTACACAAGGAGATACACAGATGTTGGCCAGTGTGCCTCATGCAGCTGCCCGGGAAACACAAACCGAAACTGTCTCTATTTTCCGCTTGTTACAACTTGTAATAAAGTTGTTACATCTTGGCTTAACGTGTTTATGACGCATTAGAACGTTGTTACAACTTGCTATATTGGTTGTTATAACTGGTTAGGAGGTGTTTAAAACTTGTTCGAACGTTGTACCAACGTCGTAGTTTCGGTGTTTGTTTGGCGGGTGTTGCTGTTCTGCTAATGTGGGCTGCAGGCACCAGGTGAGTGTGTGTGTAAGTACACACTTGTCTGAGTGTTTGTGTGAGTGTAAGTACACACTTGTCTGAGTGTTTGTGAAAGTACACACTTGTCTGAGTGTTTGTGTGAGTGTAAGTACACACTTGTCTGAGTGTTTGTGAAAGTACACACTTGTCTGAGTGTTTGTGTGAGTGTAAGTACACACTTGTCTGAGTGTTTGTGAAAGTACACACTTGTCTGAGTGTTTGTGTAAGTACACACTTGTCTGAGTGTTTGTGCGTGTTTGGTTATACTCACCTAGTTGTGCTTGCGGGGGTTGAGCTCTGGCTCTTTGGTCCCTCCCGGATGTGTGAGTGTATGCCACACACACACGGAGATGTACTCACCGTGATGTGAGTACATCACGTGTTTGTAATGGTCAAGTTAGGCAACTAATCCAGCCTTCCAAACGTTATTATGACAATGACTCATTTTTCACGCTTCCATCAAATTTACATTTAAAGTTTGAATCGAAATAGTTCAATGACTTCTAGCAACCAGGAATCCTGGTCGACGACCGGGCCGCGGGAACGCTAAGCCCCGGAAGCACCTCAAGGTAACCTCAAGGTAAGGTAGGTGTATACTACTACACTTATAGATGACTCTAACGGTGAAAAGTTCATCCTCCGAGGAGGTCAAAGGTCATATTTGTCCTGGTGTGGGAGGACAACCCGAGCACAACAGTCTACCACTCACTGATGTCCCATGAGGTTATCTTGAGATATCTTGAGGTTATCTTGAGATGATTTCGGGGCTTTTTAGTGTCCCCGCGGCCCGGTCCTCGACCAGGCCTCCACCCCCAGGAAGCAGCCCGTGACAGCTGACTAACACCCAGGTACCTATTTTACTGCTAGGTAACAGGGGCATAGGGTGAAAGAAACTCTGCCCAATGTTTCTCGCCGGCGCCTGGGATCGAACCCAGAACCACAGGATCACAAGTCCCGCGTGCTGTCCGCTCGGCCGACCGGCTCCCTGAGAGAGTATTTATTATTTTGTTTTTACTATTTGTGCCTGCAGGAGCGAGCTCTTAGCTCCTGGACCCCGCCTTTCTAACCGTCAGTTGTCTAATGTAATGATTACCGGGCTAATTGTTCTCGTCAGTGTGTACTCACCTAGTTGTGCTTGCGGGGGTTGAGCTGTGGCTCTTTGGTCCCGCCTCTCAACTGTCAATCAACAGGTGTACAGGTTCCTGAGCCTATTGGGCTCTATCATATCTACACTTGAAACTGTGTATGGAGTCAGCCTCCACCACATCACTGCCTAATGCATTCCATTTACTAACTACTCTGACACTGTAAAAAGTTCTTTCTAATGTCCCTGTGGCTCATTTGGGTACTCAGCTTCCACCTGTGTCCCCTTGTGCGTGTGCCCCTTGAGTTAAATAATCCATCCTTGTCTACCCGGTGTGTTTGGGCGCGTGTGTGTACAAGCACAAGAAAACAGTATAGAACATAGAACAGTACAGAACATAGAACAGTACAGAACATAGAACAGTACAGAACATAGCACAGTACAGAACATAGAACAGTATAGAACATAGAACAGTACAGAACATAGAACAGTACAGAACATAGAACAGTATAGAACATAGAACAGTATAGAACATAGAACAGTACAGAACATAGAACAGTACAGAACATAGAACAGTACAGAACATAGAACAGTATAGAACATAGAACAGTACAGAACATAGAACAGTACAGAACATAGCATGCTATGTTACTCAACTTCTATCAACATTTTGATCAAATTCAAAACAAAAAGTTAACCAATGAAAAAGTTTAACAATTCGCATAAACTTGTCGGTGATACTTGACAAAGTTTCAGCCAACAAAATCTTGGAGCAGGAAAGCTAAGTTATTGCCGCCGAATACGATTCCCGAGCTAATTAGTCTCCCGTAATGGATCCATATTTTTCATGAGACTTCAGTGTCTTGCAAAGTTTGTCTTGTGTTAATTGGACGGTTGTTGCTACAGAGAGAGTACCAGGGAACAACTCTCGCTTTTGTTGGTAAGTTAGAGGATAACTATTGTTTATGATCATTACTCGACGTTCTTAAACATTTATGCGTACATGTGCACAAAGATATAAACACACACACACACACGCGCACACACACTCACACACACACACACACACACACACACACACACACACACACACACACACACACACACACACACACACACACACACACACACACACACACACACACACTCACACACACACACTCACACACACACTCACACACACACACACACACTCACACACACACAGCTTTCCTGCTCCAAGAATTTGTTGACAGAAGAAAAAGCGGTGATATGATCACTACATACAAAATAGTAACAGAAATTGATAAAATCGATAGGGAAGATTTCCTGAGACCTGGAAATTTAAGAACAAGAGGTCATAGCTATAAACTAGCTAAACACAGATGCCGAAGAAATATAAGAAAATTCACTTTCGCAAACAGAGTGGTAGACGGTTGGAACAAGTTAAGTGAGAAGGTGGTGGAGGCCAAGACCGTCAGTAGTTTCAAAGCGTTATATGACAAAGAGTGCTGGGAAGACGGGACACCACGAGTGTAGCTCTCATCCTGTAACTACACTTAGGTAATTACACTTAGGTAATTACACCCACCCACACCCACACACACACACACACACACACACACACACACACACACACACACACACACACACACACACACACACACACACACACAAGGGGCCTCGTAGCCTGGTGGATAGCGCGCAGGACTCGTAATTCTGTGGCGCGGGTTCGATTCCCGCACGAGGCAGAAACAAATGGGCAAAGTTTCTTTCACCCTAAGTGCCCCTGTTACCTAGCAGTAAATAGGTACCTGGGAGTTAGTCAGCTGTCACGGGCTGCTTCCTGGGGTGTGTGTGTGTGTGGTGTGGGGAAAAAAAAAAAAAAAAAGTAGTTAGTAAACAGTTGATTGACAGTTGAGAGGCGGGCCGAAAGAGCAAAGCTCAACCCCCGCAAAACACAACTAGTAAACACACACACACACACACACACACACACACACACACACACACACACACACACACACACACACACACACACACACACACACAGTGATGTGGTGGAGGCTGAGTCCAGACTCAATTTCAAAGATAGATATCATAGAGCTCGAGACGCTCAGGAATCTGTACACCAGAAGAATAGGAAGAGCAGACGAAGCAGGGTAACGCCTGCTGGGATGGTCTGAGAGCAGACAGGTAACGCCTGCTGGGATGGTCTGGGGAGAGCAGACAGGTAACGCCTGCTGGGATGGTCTGGGGAGAGCAGACAGGTAACGCCTGCTGGGATGGTCTGGGGAGAGCAGACAGGTAACGCCTGCTGGGATGGTCTGGGGAGAGCAGACAGGTAACGCCTGCTGGGATGGTCTGGGGAGAGCAGACAGGTAACGCCTGCTGGGATGGTCTGGGGAGAGCAGACAGGTAACGCCTGCTGGGATGGTCTGGGGAGAGCAGACAGGTAACGCCTGCTGGGATGGTCTGGGGAGAGCAGACAGGTAACGCCTGCTGGGATGGTCTGGGGAGAGCAGACAGGTAACGCCTGCTGGGATGGTCTAGGGAGAGCAGACAGGTAACGCCTGCTGGGATGGTCTGGGGAGAGCAGACAGGTAACGCCTGCTGGGATGGTCTGAGGAGAGCAGACAGGTAACGCCTGCTGGGATGGTCTGGGGAGAGCAGACAGGTAACGCCTGCTGGGATGGTCTGGGGAGAGCAGACAGGTAACGCCTGCTGGGATGGTCTGGGGAGAGCAGACAGGTAACGCCTGCTGGGATGGTCTGGGGAGAGCAGACAGGTAACGCCTGCTGGGATGGTCTGGGGAGAGCAGACAGGTAACGCCTGCTGGGATGGTCTGGGGAAAGCAGACAGGTAACGCCTGCTGAGATGGTCTGGGGAGAGCAGACAGGTAACGCCTGCTGGGATGGTCTGGGGAGAGCAGACAGGTAACGCCTGCTGGGATGGTCTGGGGAGAGCAGACAGGTAACGCCTGCTGGGATGGTCTGGGGAGAGCAGACAGGTAACGCCTGCTGGGATGGTCTGGGAAGAGCAGACAGGTAACGCCTGCTGGGATGGTCTGGGGAGAGCAGACAGGTAACGCCTGCTGGGATGGTCTGGGGAGAGCAGACAGGTAACGCCTGCTGGGATGGTCTGGGGAGAGCAGACAGGTAACGCCTGCTGGGATGGTCTGGGAAGAGCAGACAGGTAACGCCTGCTGGGATGGTCTGGAGAGAGCAGACAGGTAACGCCTGCTGGGATGGTCTGGGGAGAGCAGACAGGTAACGCCTGCTGGGATGGTCTGGGGAGAGCAGACAGGTAACGCCTGCTGGGATGGTCTGGGGAGAGCAGACAGGTAACGCCTGCTGGGATGGTCTGGGGAGAGCAGACAGGTAACGCCTGCTGGGATGGTCTGAGGAGAGCAGACAAGGTAACGCCTGCTGGGATGGTCTGGGGAGAGCAGACAGGTAACGCCTGCTGGGATGGTCTGGGGAGAGCAGACAGGTAACGCCTGCTGGGATGGTCTGAGGAGAGCAGACAAGGTAACGCCTGCTGGGATGGTCTGAGGAGAGCAGACAAGGACAGGTAACGCCTGCTGGGATGGTCTGAGGAGAGCAGACAAGGACAGGTAACGCCTGCTGGGATGGTCTGAGGAGAGCAGACAAGGACAGGTAACGCCTGCTGGGATGGTCTGAGGAGAGCAGACAAGGACAGGTAACACCTGCTGGGATAGTCTGAGGAGAGCAGACAAGGACAGGTAACGCCTGCTGGGATGGTCTGAGGAGAGCAGACAAGGTAACGCCTGCTGGGATGGTCTGAGGAGAGCAGACAAGGACAGGTAACGCCTGCTGGGATGGTCTGAGGAGAGCAGACAAGGACAAGTAACGCCTGCTGGGATGGTCTGAGGAGAGCAGACAAGGTAACGCCTGCTGGGATGGTCTGAGGAGAGCAGACAAGGCCAGGTAACACCTGCTGGGATGGTCTGAGGAGAGCAGACAATGTCAGGTAACGCCTGCTGGGATGGTCTGAGGAGAGCAGACGAAGCTGGGTAACGCCTGCTGGGATGGTCTGAGGAGAGCAGACAAGGACAGGTGACGCCTGCTGGGATGGTCTGAGGAGAGCAGACAAGGTAACGCCTGCTGGGATGGTCTGAGGAGAGCAGACAAGGGCAGGTAACACCTGCTGGGATGGTCTGAGGAGAGCAGACAAGGACAGGTAACACCTGCTGGGATGGTCTGAGGAGAGCAGACAGGTAACGCCTGCTGGGATGGTCTGAGGAGAGCAGACAAGGCCAGGTAACGCCTGCTGGGATGGTCTGAGGAGAGCAGACAAGAACAGGTAACGCCTGCTGGGATGGTCTGAGAAGAGCAGACAAGGGCAGGTAACGCCTGCTGGGATGGTCTGAGGAGAGCAGACAAGGACAGGTAACACCTGCTGGGATGGTCTGAGGAGAGCAGACAAGGACAGGTAACGCCTGCTGGGATGAGCTAAGGAGAGCAGACAAGGACAGGTAACGCCTGCTGGGATGGTCTGAGGAGAGCAGACAGGTAACGCCTGCTGGGATGGTCTGAGGAGAGCAGACAAGGACAGGTAACGCCTGCTGGTATGGTCTGAGGAGAGCAGACAGGTAACGCCTGCTGGGATGGTCTGAGGAGAGCAGACAGGTAACGCCTGCTGGGATGGTCTGAGGAGAGCAGACAGGTAACGCCTGCTGGGATGGTCTGAGGAGAGCAGACAGGTAACGCCTGCTGGGATGGTCTGAGGAGAGCAGACAAGGACAGGTAACGCCTGCTGGGATGGTCTGAGGAGAGCAGACAAAGACAGATAACACCTGCTGGGATGGTCTGAGGAGAGCAGACAGGTAACGCCTGCTGGGATGGTCTGAGGAGAGCAGACAAGGACAGGTAACGCCTGCTGGGATGGTCTGAGAAGAGCAGACAAGGGCAGGTAACGCCTGCTGGGATGGTCTGAGGAGAGCAGACAAGGACAGGTAACACCTGCTGGGATGGTCTGAGGAGAGCAGACAATGACAGGTAACGCCTGCTGGGATGAGCTAAGGAGAGCAGACAAGGACAGGTAACGCCTGCTGGGATGGTCTGAGGAGAGCAGACAGGTAACGCCTGCTGGGATGGTCTGAGGAGAGCAGACAAGGACAGGTAACGCCTGCTGGGATGGTCTGAGGAGAGCAGACAGGTAACGCCTGCTGGGATGGTCTGAGGAGAGCAGACAAGGACAGGTAACGCCTGCTGGGATGGTCTGAGGAGAGCAGACAGGTAACGCCTGCTGGGATGGTCTGAGGAGAGCAGACAAGGACAGGTAACGCCTGCTGGGATGGTCTGAGAAGAGCAGACAAGGGCAGGTAACGCCTACTGGGATGGTCTGAGGAGAGCAGACAAGGACAGATAACGCCTGCTGGGATGGTCTGAGGAGAGCAGACAAGGACAGATAACACCTGCTGGGATGGTCTGAGGAGAGCAGACAGGTTACGCCTGCTGGGATGGTCTGAGGAGAGCAGACAAGGACAGGTAACGCCTGCTGGGATGGTCTGAGGAGAGCAGACAAGGACAGGTAACGCCTGCTGGGATGAGCTAAGGAGAGCAGATAAGGCCAAGTAACGCCTGCTGGGATGGTTTGAGGAGAGCAGACAGGTAACGTCTGCTGGGTTGATCTGAAAAACAGCATCACAGCATTTTCAAGTTTTATTCAGGAAATAATTATGATTTGTTAAAATTATATACAATGGTGTTTGTAAATATTTTGGGCAGAGCCACTGGTTACTGACCTGACTCTGTACACCACCACACTGGGTGTTGACCTGACTCTGTACACCACACTGGGTGTTGACCTGACTCTGTACTCCACCACACTGGGTGTTGACCTGACTCTGTACACCACCACACTGGTTACTGACCTGACTCTGTACTCCACCACACTGGGTGTTGACCTGACTCTGTGCACCACACTGGGTGTTGACCTGACTCTGTACACCACACTGGGTGTTGACCTGACTCTGTACTCCACACTGGGTGTTGACCTGACTCTGTACTCCACCACACTGGGTGTTGACCTGACTCTGTACACCACCACACTGGGTGTTGACCTGACTCTGTACTCCACCACACTGGGTGTTGACCTGACTCTGTACACCACACTGGGTGTTGACCTGACTCTGTACTCCACCACACTGGGTGTTGACCTGACTCTGTACACCACCACACTGGGTGTTGACCTGACTCTGTACTCCACCACACTGGGTGTTGACCTGACTCTGTACTCCACCACACTGGGTGTTGACCTGACTCTGTACTCCACCACACTGGGTGTTGACCTGACTCTGTACTCCACCACAATGGGTGTTGACCTGACTATACACCACCACACTGGGTGTTGACCTGACTCTATACACCACCACACTGGGTGTTGACCTGACTCTGTACTCTACCACACTGGGTGTTGACTTGACTCTGTACACCACCACACTGGTTACTGACCTGACTCTGTACACCACCACACACTGGGTGTTGACCTGACTCTGTACTCCACCACACTGGGTGTTGACCTGGCTCTGTACTCCACCACACTGGGTGTTGACCTGACTCTGTACTCCACCACACTGGGTGTTGACCTGACTCTGTACTCCACCACACTGGGTGTAGACCTGACTCTGTACTCCATCACACTGGGTGTTGACCTGGCTCTGTACACCACCACACTGGGTGTTGACCTGACTCTGTACTCCACCACACTGGGTGTAGACCTGACTCTGTACTCCACCACACAGGGTGTTGACCTGACTCTGTACACCACCACACTGGGTGTTGACCTGACTCTGTACACCACCACACTGGGTGTTGACCTGACTCTGTACTCCACCACACTGGGTGTTGACCTGACTCTGTACTCCACCACACTGGGTGTTGACCTGACTCTGTACACCACCACACTGGGTGTTGACCTGACTCTGTACACCACCACACTGGGTGTTGACCTGACTCTGTACACCACCACACTGGTTACTGACCTGACTCTGTACACCACCACACTGGGTGTTGACCTGACTCTGTACTCCACCACACTGGGTGTTGACCTGACTCTGTACCCCACCACACTGGGTGTTGACCTGACTCTGTACACCACCACACTGGGTGTTGACCTGACTCTGTACACCACCACACTGGTTACTGACCTGACTCCGTACACCACCACACTGGGTGTTGACCTGACTCTGTACACCATCACACTGGGTGTTGACCTGACTCTGTACTCCATCACACTGGGTGTTGACCTGACTCTGTACACCACCACACTGGGTGTTGACCTGACTCTGTACTCCACCACACTGGGTGTTGACCTGACTCTGTACCCCACCACACTGGGTGTTGACCTGACTCTGTACACCACCACACTGGGTGTTGACCTGACTCTGTACACCACCACACTGGTTACTGACCTGACTCTGTACACCACCACACTGGGTGTTGACCTGACTCTGTACACCACCACACTGGGTGTTGACCTGACTCTGTACACCACCACACTGGGTGTTGACCTGACTCTGTACTCCACCACACTGGGTGTTGACCTGACTCTGTACCCCACCACACTGGGTGTTGACCTGACTCTGTACACCACCACACTGGGTGTTGACCTGACTCTGTACACCACCACACTGGTTACTGACCTGACTCTGTACACCACCACACTGGGTGTTGACCTGACTCTGTACACCACCACACTGGGTGTTGACCTGACTCTGTACTCCACCACACTGAGTGTTGACCTGACTCTGTACACCACCACACTGGTTGTTGACCTGACTCTGTACTCCATCACACTGGGTGTTGACCTGACTCTGTACACCACCACACTGGGTGTTGACCTGACTCTGTACACCACCACACTGGGTGTTGGCCTGACTCTGTACTCCACCACACTGAGTGTTGACCTGACTCTGTACACCACCACACTGGTTGTTGACCTGACTCTGTACCTCTGATGGTGGAATGCAACGGAAGTCAGCACATGTAACATCAACGGGCCTCAACGCTGGACATGTGATCCTGTGGTCCTGAGTTCGATCCCAGGCGCCGACGAGAAACAATGGGCAGCGTTTCTTTCACCCTATGCCCCCTGTTACCTAGCAGTAAAATAGGTATCTGGGTGTTAGTCAGCTGTCACAGGCTGCTTCCTGGGGGTGGAGGCCTGGTCGAGGACCGGGCCGCGGGGACACTAAAAAGCCCCGAAATCATCTCAAGATAACCTCAAGATAACCTCACACAGATACTTCACTTCAGACTCTACTCAAAAGCTTTCCATGCATCAGGCACATTAACTAACGATATAACGATGCACAACAGTACATGAAACACCTGAGCATCCACCTGCACAGTTAATTCTGCTCCTGGACACTGGTTAACGTCATAAAATTGGTTGTAATTCCTGCACAGTTCTCCCAAGGTGGAAGGAAGCACCTCCACATTAATCTACGGGATCACCATAGCCCGTGCTACTTGGAGCTTTGTTCCAGGTAGCGAATCTTTAACACCAACAACAACAACATCCACATTAATGGTGAAAGTTTGAACTTTAACCTCAGATATTGTTTCATTTCATATCCAACGAGGTGACGTACGGAGCTAAAATAACATTGTCACTGTCAAAATACTTACTAACTAACCATTGTACCTCAGTGTACTGCCGAGTGAGTGACTGCTCCTCATTCATCTTTTGGGGAGAAAAGATATCTGTCATCTCTATCGTAAAGAAAATTGTGTTTAAAAGATATTTGGAAGCGTGATTTAACTTTTCTCCTCTCTTAATAAAATAATTGTGTAATTGAATTGTGAATGGCTTTGATGCAATTACGGATGGTTACGATGTAGAGGTAAGACAGCTCAGGTCCACTATTCTACTCGCATAAAACAATAGTTATCATGTTAAGTATAATCCCTGACTATTTCAGCCTCTCGCTATAGGTCGCTAGGGGATCCCTTCTGTGCTCTTTCTCTCTCTCTCTCTCCCTCTCTCTCTCTCTCTCTCTCTCTCTCTCTCTCTCTCTCTCTCTCTCTCTCTCTCTCTCTCTCTCTCTCTCTCTCTCTCTCTCTCTCTCTCTCTCTCTCCCTCTCTCTCTCTCTCTCTCTCTCTCTCTCTCTCTCTCTCTCTCTCTCTCTCTCTCTCTCTCTCTCTCTCTCTCTCTCTCTCTCTCTCTCTCTCTCTCTCTGCCGCTGCCAACACTTCACCAAGCAGCGCCCCGGCCCGGGAAGGCCTGGTAATATCCCATTGTTTATGGGTCGACTGGGAACGTTGTTATCGATGAAACATTTCGTCAGCTTAGTAGAGGGTGGGATGGTGGCTCAGCTTGGGGGGGAGGAGGAAGGGATTCACGAAATGCTTGAATAGAGAGGGAGAGTGAATTGGGGACGACTGTAGGGAGGAATGGCACGGTGTGGATGGGTGAACAGGTGTATCAGTGGCAGCACAGGTGCCTGCACCAGTTATGTAAACACTGACCAGCCAATAACTGGTCTGACAGCACCTGCTGTAATGATTCCTGATCGGTTTAACCTTTCTAAAGACTTTCTTCTTATATACTTCCTCCTCGCTCACGTTTACTCCCCCCTGTCCCATAAAATAGGAGAGAATGGGACCGCAGGAGAGAAGGAGTGGAGATGGGAAGGATGTGATGGGCAGAAAAGAGTGAAGAGGAGGGCAGGAGATGGTGATGCCTGGAAGGGGAGGAGGCTGCTGGAAGGGTCTGGGGGGCTGAGCAGGTTATCAGCGGTGTCTTCAGGAAGTGCTGGCAGGAGTTAGTCTGGGAAAGTGGTCGGAAAATATGAAGACTAGAGGCGCCGCGGCCGCGGGCTGGGGCCGTCGAGGCATCCTCTAGTGCCTCTAACTCGAGGCATCCTCTAGTGCCTCTAACTCGAGGCATCCTCTAGTGCCTCTAATTCGAGGCATCCTCTAGTGCCTCTAACTCGAGGCATCCTCTAGTGCCTCTAACTCGAGGCATCCTCTAGTGCCTCTAACTCGAGGCATCCTCTAGTGCCTCTAACTCGAGGCATCCTCTAGTGCCTCTAACTCGGGGCACTAGAGGCATCTGTGCCATATTTTTCCCACTTTATAAGTATCTTTGTGTTCGTCTTAGGCTGAAATGATAAACTTAGTTTTATGGGAATTCCCGTCTGATCGACGCTTGAAGAAGTTATGTGTTAGGTTCAACAGCTTTAGTATCACTGAATTATTTGCCTGGATTTACCTGAGGGGTCACTATGGATTTATTACTGCATGGTTGTAACCCGTGTCTTACTCTCAGTCTTAAGCCGTGGTTCGTATCTCATTAAGCTTGAAGGTGTTGTCTCTGGTCGACAGCTGGAGATGATTGCTCTTTATTCAACATTTTAAAGTTGTGGGTGAGATCACCCACCTTGCAACCTTTCCTGCTATGTGAAGTAACTTCATTCTTGGACGATTTTGGGCGATCTGCCCTAAACGTTTTCCAGAAAATTTGTGTCTTTTTGGTAGGGGAAGTTTGCATGTGCGGACACAATAGTCCAGATGGGGAGCGCCGCGGATTTGCATAGTCGATGGACCTTTCTAATCTCTGAAGTCAGAGGATGGTTCTAGGCACAGCTTCTTTTATCTGAGCAGCTGTCAATGATTTGTTGATCGATAATCCGCTGCTCTTTCCTTTTTCCAATATGCTGTAGTGTTTTGTTGTTCATACTGTAGTTATGGTGAGTATTTTTGGCTGTACAAGTAAGGTCTCGCATTTGTCATTGCTGAAAGGCAGTTTACAGAAGTTTATAAATTTGTTGGGCTCATGTTGACGGCTCGTCAAGGCGTTGTATAATTTTCCTGCGACTGTGACGGACCTCGGCGCCATCTATGATCCAGGGGCCGAGTCATAACAGTTGGCCCGTCTATTAACATCAGTTTCCCATCTTCTAGTCTGCTGTTCTGGGAGGTGATGAGGTACCGGTGACCGGTGATTGACGGCAGTGAAGCAGAGAGAGTGAAGTACACAGGGCGACCTTGGGACGCCTCTGCGGGAGTGTACTAGCCAAAGGGCTAGTGGAGCGTTGAGGACTTCACCGCTGGTGAGCACTAGCCAGAAGGCTAGTGGGGCGCTGGAAGCCTTCACTGTTGGAGCGTGCTAGCGACTGGTCTAGTACAGTGCTGGAAGCCTTCACTGTTGGAGCGTGCTAGCAAGTGGTAGTACAGTGCTGGAAGCCTTCACTGTTGGGGCGTGCTAGCAAGTGGTCTAGTACAGTGCTGGAAGCCTTCACTGTTGGAGCGTGCTAGCAAGTGGTCTAGTACAGTGCTGGAAGCCTTCACTGTTGGGGCGTGCTAGCAAGTGGACTAGTACAGTGCTGGAAGACTTCACTGTTGGAGCGTGCTAGCAAGTGGACTAGTACAGTGCTGGAAGACTTCACTGTTGGAGCGTGCTAGCAAGTGGTAGTACAGTGCTGGAAGCCTTCACTGTTGGGGCGTGCTAGCAAGTGGACTAGTACAGTGCTGGAAGACTTCACTGTTGGAGCGTGCTAGCAAGTGGTAGTACAGTGCTGGAAGCCTTCACTGTTGGAGCGTGCTAGCAAGTGGACTAGTACAGTGCTGGAAGCCTTCACTGTTTGGGCGTACTAGCGAGTGAGCTAGTGGCACGCTTAAAGACGTCACCATTGAGGGCTAGTGATGCGCTGAAGATCTCGTCACCTGTAAATAGTAGTAGTAAATAGTTGTAGTTGTAAATAGTTGTAAATAGTTGTAAATAGTAAATTTACAGAGTTGTAAATAGTAGTAGTTATGGATATTAATAAGTGATATTTTTAAGGGCAATTACATTTCTTACCTTAAACATTACACAGCATTTCCACCAAGGTTAGTGATCTCTGGACTTGAGAAGGATCGTAGAGTTTAAAAGAACTCAGTAACGGAGTAGTTCGTCACAACCACTTTCCGTAGATCTTAGTTCCCTCTGTGGTATTTTGGTGCGTGATATTATATCATTGATGATTATTGAATATTACGACAATTGTTCCGTAAAATGAAACATTGTGGTGCTCCACTCTCAATATTTTTCTTGATAGATTTTTTTTATATTTTAGAAAAAAACTTTGTTTTGTCTTTTAACATGTTTTGTTTCAGTATTATACTAGTGACTCCATTTGTAGTTCTTGGGTATGTCTTCAGTGGCACCTTATCAGAAGCTTAGAAAAGACATTGTGCATTTTTTGGAAATGGAAATCCCTTGATTATTTGGTTATCGTTTCCTGAAACGTCACCAGATTGGTTAGGCAATATTATTATTATTATTTTACAATACCATGATTTTACAAGATTGTACCTTGTGAGATGTGAAGCCAGCCTTATTGGCTTGTAGTTTCCCGACCCACCTCTAGTTTTCTTGAGGAAAGGATTGACTTGTAAACTTCCAAACTTAAGGAGTTTTCACTCGTCTAGGAATATCTCCTGCCTTGAAGTATGAGCGGTAGAGACAATTGCTCGGCCAGCTCCTTGACGACTCGGAATGAGCTCCGCCCACACCTGCAGCTTCTGAAGCCTTGACGACTTGGAATGAGCTCCGCCCACACCTGCAGCTTCTGAAGCCTTGACGACTTGGAATGAGCTCCGCCCACACCTGCAGCTTCTGAAGCCTTGACGACTTGGAATGAGTTCCGTCCACACCTGCAGCTTCTGAAGCCTTGACGATTTGGAATGAGTTCCGTCCACACCTGCAGCTTCTGAAGCCTTGACGACTTGGAATGAGTTCTGTCCACACCTGCAGCTTCTGAAGCCTTGACGACTTGGAATGAGTTCCGTCCACACCTGCAGCTTCTGAAGCCCCTGACGACTTGGAATGAGTTCCGTCCACACCTGCAGCTTCTGAAGCCTTGACGACTTGGAATGAGTTCCGTCCACACCTGCAGCTTCTGAAGCCTCGACGACTCGGAATGAGGTCCGTCCACACCTGCAGCTCCTGAAGCCTTGACGATTTGGAATGAGTTCCGTCCACACCTGCAGCTTCTGAAGCCTTGACGACTCGGAATGAGTTCCGTCCACACCTGCAGCTTCTGAAGCCTTGACGACTTGGAATGAGGTCCGTCCACACCTGCAGCTTCTGAAGCCTTGACGACTTGGAATGAGTTCTGTCCACACCTGCAGCTTCTGAAGCCTTGACGACTTGGAATGAGTTCTGTCCACACCTGCAGCTTCTGAAGCCTCGACGACTCGGAATGAGGTCCGTCCACACCTGCAGCTTCTGAAGCCCCTGACGACTTGGAATGAGTTCCGTCCACACCTGCAGCTTCTGAAGCCTTGACGACTTGGAATGAGTTCCGTCCACACCTGCAGCTTCTGAAGCCTTGACGACTTGGAATGAGTTCCGTCCACACCTGCAGCTTCTGAAGCCTCGACGACTCGGAATGAGGTCCGTCCACACCTGCAGCTCCTGAAGCCTTGACGATTTGGAATGAGTTCCGTCCACACCTGCAGCTTCTGAAGCCTTCACGACTCGGAATGAGTTCCGTCCACACCTGCAGCTTCTGAAGCCTTGACGACTTGGAATGAGGTCCGTCCACACCTGCAGCTTCTGAAGCCTTGACGACTTGGAATGAGTTCCGTCCACACCTGCAGCTTCTGAAGCCTTGACGACTTGGAATGAGTTCTGTCCACACCTGCAGCTTCTGAAGCCTCGACGACTCGGAATGAGGTCCGTCCACACCTGCAGCTTCTGAAGCCCTGACGACTTGGAATGAGTTCCGTCCACACCTGCAGCTTCTGAAGCCTTGACGACTTGGAATGAGTTCCGTCCACACCTGCAGCTTCTGAAGCCTTGACGACTTGGAATGAGTCCATCCACACCTGCAGCTTCTGAAGCCTTGACGACTTGGAATGAGTTCCGTCCACACCTGCAGCTTCTGAAGCCTTGACGACTTGGAATGAGTCCATCCACACCTGCAGCTTCTGAAGCCTTGACGACTTGGAATGAGCTCCGTCCACACCTGCAGCTTCTGAAGCCTTGACGACTTGGAATGAGCTCCGTCCACACCTGCAGCTCCTGAAGCCATGAACCTGCTGGTGTTCATCCCATACATCTGTCATGTATATTGTAGTTACCTTTTATACAATGATCTATTTACAACACACTTGACACGGTGGGTATTGTATTCGTCTTCTACAACGGTGACCCAGGTTCGATGATGGTAAATAATTGTACAGATGATAATGAGATTGATGGTGAAAAAAGTGCGTAATGAGATTACGCGTTCGCGTACACGCACGCGCGCGCATGTGTACTCACCTAGTTGTGCTTGCGGGGGTTGAGCTTTGGCTGTTTGGTCCCGCCTCTCAACTGTCAAGCAACTGGTGTAGAGTTGAGTGTGAGTGTGTATGTATATGTGAGTACTCACCTAGTTGTACTCACCTAGGTGTGTATGCGGGGGTTGAGCTCTGGCTCTTTGGTCTCGCCTCTCAACCGTCAATCAACTGGTGTACAGGTTCCTGAGCCTATTGGGCTCTATCATATCTACACTTGAAACTGTGTATGGAGTCAGCCTCCACCACCTGAGTGTGTATGTGTGTGTATGTGTATATGAGTGTGTGTGTGTGTGTGAGTGTGTGTAACAAAACCTACATATTTCCACATACTGGCTATAACACTCCCACACACATGTATTGCTTCGTATCAAAAAAACCTTTCTGCTCTCCCAAAACTGTTATGGCTGGACGAATTGCTCCTCTTCCACACGATATGCAGCAGTTCTAAAAGGTCATCCAATATTTCCTTTTTGCACAAGACCCGGAGCAAATATATTCCATTACTTTTGTTCCAACTAGAAGTATCTTGGCCGATATTCTCTCAAAACTGTGAATATGTTGCACCAGTGATTCTAGTACG
>NC_091203.1:21156015-21166015 GCF_040958095.1 Procambarus clarkii | reverse complement strand
AACGAAGTGAGGCTTAATTCCCGTAGTCTCTCCTCGTAGCTCATACCTCTCAGCTCGGGTACTAGTTTGGTGGCAAACCTTTGAACCTTTTCCAGTTTAGTCTTATGCTTGACTAGATATGGACTCCATGCTGGAGCCGCATACTCCAGGATTGGTCTGACATATGTGGTATATAATGTTCTGAAAGATTCCTTACACAAGTTTCTAAAGACCGTTCTTATGTTAGCCAACCTGGCATATGCTGCTGATGTTATCCTCTTGATATGAGCTTCAGGGGACAGGTCTGGCGTGATATCAACCCCCAGGTCTTTCTCTTTCTCTGACTCTTGAAGTATCTCATCTCCCAAATGATACCTTGTATCTGGTCTCCTGCTTCCTACCCCTATCTTCATTACATTACATTACCTTGGGTTAAACTCTAACAGCCATTTGTTCGACCATTCCTGCAGCTTGTCCAGGTCTTCTTGAAGCCTCAAGCTGTCCTCCTCTGTCTTAATCCTTCTCATAATTTTGGCGTCGTCAGCAAACATTGAGAGGAATGAGTCTATACCCTCCGGGGGATCATTTACATATATCAGAATCAGGATAGGTCCAAGCACAGAGCCCTGTGGGACTCCACTGGTGACTTCACGCCAGTCTGAGGTCTCACCCCTCACTATAACTCTGCTTCCTATTGCTTAGGTGCTCCCTTATCCACTGGAGCGCCCTACCAGTTACTCCTGCCTGTTTCTCCAGCTTATGCATCAACCTTTTATGGGGTACTGTGTCAAAGGCTTTCCAACAGTCCAAAAAAATGCAGTCCGCCCAGCCCTCTCTTTCTTGCTTAATCTTTGTCACCTGATCGTAGAATTCTATCAAGCCTGTAAGGCAAGATTTACCCTCCCTGAACCCATGTTGATGGGTTGATGGGATGCCTGTGGTGAAGGTGTTGGCAGCAGACACTATACAACACGTTTCTCTACACTGTCTGCTCCTGTCATTAACCTCCTCCTTTGCTCACCCCCTTCCTCTGTCCAGCTGTTTTTTTGCCTACCATCCACACACCCTCCCGTCTCCCTGTCCTGTGTCCTGTCCCAAATTGAAACTCCTCCTCCACCCACCACCACACCACCACACCCACTACCACCACCACACCCACTACCATCAGCACCACCACACCCACCACACCCACGACCACTCCTTCAAAACTCGTTCAACCTCCCTACCCCTATTTCCCCCCCCCCCCCCTTCCCACACTCACACACAAGGGATAGAAGTGGGGAGAGGTTACAAAGGGTGGTGAGCAAAGGGAACCCAATTGAAGGAAAGTTGTGGAATGGAGAAATAAAGTGTGACTGGAAGCTGAGGTAAGCTGAGGTAAGCTGAGGTAAGCTGAGGTAAGCTTGGCCTCTTTCACCACACCTGGTGACTGGTGAATGTCGCATTTTCAGTCTATACAGGTCTTGAAGGTGGTGTTAGCGGGGTGCTGTGTTAGCCTCGTGCTCATGAGGTATTCCTGTGCATGCAGGGTTGCTGGCCTCAATGTGGGTTTGCTGAGAGTGATCACACTAACTCTTGGAGTTATGTCGGAACTAACTCTTGGAACTAACTTCGGTCATGTTCTACATCGCGGTGAATTGACGGAGTTGTTCATTACTAGGTGGTTCGTGTTCAGTGATTCAGAGGTCATGGGTCGTTTGGTTACATGGTGGACGGTATATAGAGTGTGTCTTAATACCATGTGTTCTCGGTATGTAGTGTTTGTTTGTGATGAGGTGAGACACGCTACCTGCTACCCCACCAGTCACTGTGCCCACCAGTCACTCTGCCCACCAGTCACTCTGCCCACCAGTCACTCTGCCCACCAGTCACTCTGCCCACCAGTCACTCTGCCCACCAGTCACTGTGCCCACCAGTCACTGTGCCCACCAGTCACTTTGCCCACCAGTCACTGTGCCCACCAGTCACTCTACCCACCAGTCACTCTGCCCACCAGTCACTCTGCCCACCAGTCACTCTGCCCACCAGTCACTCTGCCCACCAGTGTGCCCACCAGTCACTCTGCCCACCAGTCACTCTGCCCACCAGTCACTCTGCCCACCAGTCACTCTGCCCACCAGTCACTCTGCCCACCAGTCACTCTGCCCACCAGTCACTCTGCCCACCAGTCACTCTGCCCACCAGTCACTCTGCCCACCAGTCACTCTGCCCACCAGTCACTCTGCCCACCAGTCACTCTGCCCACCAGTCACTCTGCCCACCAGTCACTCTGCCCACCAGGGTGACCACCAGTCACTCTGCCCACCAGTCACTGTGCCCACCAGTCGCTGTGCCCACCAGGGTGATCACCAGTCACTCTGCCCACCTGTCACTCTGCCCACCAGGGTGCCCACCAGTCACTCTGCCCACCAGTCACTCTGCCCACCAGGGTGCCCACCAGTCACTCTGCCCACCAGGGTGCCCACCAGTCACTCTGCCCACCAGTCACTGTGCCCACCAGTCACTGTGCCCACCAGTCACTCTGCCCACCAGTCACTCTGCCCACCAGTCACACTGCCCACCAGTCACTGCCCACCAGTCACTCTACCCACCAGTCACTGCCCACCAGTCACTGCCCACCAGTCACTGCCCACCAGTCACTCTGCCCACCAGTCACTGTGCCCACCAGTCACTGTGCCCACCAGTCACACTGCCCACCAGTCACTCTGCCCACCAGTCACTGTGCCCACCAGTCACTCTGCCCACCAGTCACTGTGCCCACCAGTCACTCTGCCCACCAGTCACTCTGCCCACCAGTCACTGTGCCCACCAGTCACTCTACCCACCAGTCACTCTGCCCTCCAGTCACTGTGCCCACCAGTCACTGTGCCCACCAGTCACTGTGCCCACCAGTCACTCTGCCCACCAGTCACTCTGCCCACCAGTCACTGTGCCCACCAGTCACTCTGCCCACCAGTCACTCTGCCCACCAGTCACTCTGCCCACCAGTCACTCTACCCACCAGTCTGCCCACCAGTCACTGCCCACCAGTCACTCTGCCCACCAGTCACTCTACCCACCAGTCTGCCCACCAGTCACTGCCCACCAGTCACTGTGCCCACCAGTCACTGTGCCCACCAGTCACTGTGCCCACCAGTCACTGTGCCCACCAGTCACTCTGCCCACCAGTCACTGTGCCCACCAGTCACTCTGCCCACCAGTCACTCTACCCACCAGTCACTCTGCCCACCAGTCACTGTGCCCACCAGTCACTCTGCCCACCAGTCACTCTGCCCACCAGTCACTCTGCCCACCAGTCACACTGCCCACCAGTCACTGCCCACCAGTCACTCTGCCCACCAGTCACTCTGCCCACCAGTCACTGTGCCCACCAGACACTCTGCCCACCAGTCACTCTGCCCACCAGTCACTCTGCCCACCAGTCACTCTGCCCACCAGTCACACTGCCCACCAGTCACTGCCCACCAGTCACTCTGCCCACCAGTCTGCCCACCAGTCACTCTGCCCACCAGTCACTCTGCCCACCAGTCACTCTGCCCACCAGTCACTCTGCCCACCAGTCACTCTGCCCACCAGACACTCTGCCCACCAGTCACTCTGCCCACCAGTCACTCTGCCCACCAGTCACTCTGCCCACCAGTCACTCTGCCCACCAGTCACTCTGCCCACCAGTCACTGCCCACCAGTCACTCTGCCCACAGGTCACTCTGCCCACCAGTCACTCTGCCCACCAGTCACTCTACCCACCAGTCACTCTGCCCACCAGTCACTGCCCACCAGTCACTCTGCCCACCAGTCACTCTGCCCACCAGTCACTCTGCCCACCAGTCACTCTGCCCACCAGTCACTCTGCCCACCAGTCACTGTGCCCACCAGACACTCTGCCCACCAGTCACTCTGCCCACCAGTCACACTGCCCACCAGTCACTGCCCACCAGTCACTCTGCCCACCAGTCTGCCCACCAGTCACTCTGCCCACCAGTCACTCTGCCCACCAGTTACTGTGCCCACCAGTCACTGTGCCCACCAGTCACTGTGCCCACCAGTCACTGTGCCCACCAGTCACTCTGCCCACCAGTCACTCTGCCCACCAGTCACTGTGCCCACCAGTCACTGTGCCCACCAGTCACTCTGCCCACCAGTCACTGTGCCCACCAGTCACTGCCCACCAGTCACTCTGCCCACCAGTCACTCTGCCCACCAGTCACTCTGCCCACCAGTCACAGTGACCACCAGTCACTCTGCCCACCAGTCACTGTGCCCACCAGTCACTCTGCCCACCAGTCACTGTGCCCACCAGTCACTCTACCCACCAGTCACTGTGCCCACCAGTCACTCTACCCACCAGTCACTCTGCCCACCAGTCACTCTACCCACCAGTCACTCTGCCCACCAGTCACTGTGCCCACCAGTCACTCTGCCCACCAGTCACTGTGCCCACCAGTCACTCTACCCACCAGTCACTGTGCCCACCAGTCACTCTGCCCAACAGTCACTCTACCCACCAGTCACTGCCCACCAGTCACTCTGCCCACCAGTCACTCTGCCCACCATCCCACCCTCTACTAAGCTGACGAAATGTTTCATCGATAACAACGTTCACAGTCGACCCATAAACAATGGGATATTACCAGGCCTTCCCGGGCCGGGGAGCTGCTTGGTGAAGTGTTGGCAGCGGCAGAGAGAGAGAGAGAGAGAGAGAGAGAGAGAGAGAGAGAGAGAGAGAGAGAGAGAGAGAGAGAGAGAGAGAGAGAGGGAGAGAGAGAGACAGAGAGAGAGAGAGAGAGAGAGAGAGAGAGAGAGAGAGAGAGAGAGAGGAGCCAAGGAGAGTTTAAGGTGTTTGTGTACAGGGAAGACAGTGTAGGATGCAGGTGTGTACGTATGTGTTGTGCTGGAGTATATTTGATAGTGTGGTTCAATACTACAGTTCTTCATAACATTGTTCAAAGTTCTTTAAGAGTTAAGAGTGGCCTCGTAGCCTGGTGGATAGCGTGCAGGATTCGTAATTCTGTGGCGCGGGTTCGATTCCCGCACGAGGCAGAAACAAATGGGCAAAGTTTCTTTCACCCTGAATGCCCCTGTTACCTAGCAGTAAAATAGGTACCTGGGAGTTAGACAGCTGTCACGGGCTGCTTCCTGGGGGTGGAGGCCTGGTCGAGGACCGGGCCGCGAGGACACTAAAGCCCCGAAATCATCTCAAGATAACCTCAAGATAGTTAAACTCATCCACAACCAGCATGAAGGACTGACAGGGTATATTTTATCTTAGAAATTATAATTTATTGTAAAAAGGTTGATGTTGGGTTATATCTTAGCTTCGTTATATCTCTTTTTGTTATCAGTCTCTCATGTGTCACTGTTTCAAAAGCTTTTATAAAGTCAAGGAACAGGGAGTCGAGCCGGTTGGCCGAGCGGACAGCATGCTGGACTTGTGATCCTGTGGTCCTGGGTTCGATCCCAGGCGCCGGCGAGAAACAATGGGCAGAGTTTCTTTCACCCTATGCCCCTGTTTCCTAGCAGTAAAATAGGTACCTGGGTGTTAGTCAGCTGTCACGGGCTGCTTCCTGGGGGTGGAGGCCTGGTCGAGGACCGGGCCGCGGGAACACTAAAAAAAAAAAAAAAAAAAACGAAATCATCTCAAGATAACCTCAAGATAACGTCACAAACCTTTCCACTATCAACTGCCTCAACTATTCTGGGATACAATGATAGCAAATTTACTTAAATATGTATGACATTTAGTAAAGCCATATTGTGAATCATTTATTATTCAATATTTTTCAAGATATAGATGAATTACTTTTGCATTTATCGTTTCAAGCAATTTTCCCACAATAAACGTTAAGCTAATTGGCCAATAGTTTGATGTAATTGATCAACCCTTCTTGAAAATCGGTACTACATTAGCAACCCTCCACGACTCCAGCACCTTAACTGATTAAACTGAGTTATTAAGCATGCTTGTAAATGGCTCACACAGCTCTTGGTTACATTCTTTAAGCACCCTGACGAGCACTTGGCCCAGTCCTGGGGGTTTGTTTGGCTTGAGTTTTCTCTCTAACCAACCTGTCCTCTTAAAAAGAACGTCGCTTTTGGCCGTTTGTCCGTATGGCCGAATATGGACGTCATTTGAAAATGAAAATAAATTTGGGATTTTTTTTTTCCAACAACAGTAAGTTAAGGGTCCTCTGATAGGTTAGGTGGGCAGGAAATTCTCATAAAGTTTCAAAATGGTGTGTAAAACGTTAATGGAAAGTTTCCTTTTCTTTGCTGGCCGAGTAAGCCGGACGACTCAAACAGAAAACGGGACAATACGTCACTTTTGTGAGTCGATTTCATTTCAAATTACGTCCACTATTGGCCATAGCGCCGCGCATACCAGCCAAAAGTGACGTTATTTTTAAGAGGACGGGTTGGTTTAATAGCATCCTCCCAGGTAGCAACTGAACTAGTTAACCTGTTCTCTTCCTCACCAATATAGACTCGCTCGGCTCAAGGCATAATGTTAAGTTCTTCTTTAGTAAAAATAGAGACAAAATATTTAAAATACTACTCATCTCTGTCAGTATCAGTTTTCTGACTTCTCTGACAGGTCTTTAATGGACCTGTCTTTACCTTAACATTTGTTTGATATAACTAAAAAATCCATGAGAATATGTCTTTGCTTGGCCTTCTATATGCTATATATCACTAGGTTCACATATCGTTCCAAGACCAAACCAAACCAGTATTTACCCAGGTCTTTCTTATATCTAAAGTTATCCAATTTATTTCAATTGTTTGGTGTTCAATTATGTATTGATATATTAAGTGGATGGAAAAGAGTGGGACGGGGTAAAATTGGAAGGGAGAGAGGGAGAGAGGGAGAGAGGGAGGGTAGGAGAGACAAATTAAGAGAGAGAAAAGAACGAGAGACAGAGAGATCGAGATAGCCAAACAGGTTATTCTGCAGTGCCCGGATGTGTCTGGGTGTATGTACATGGGGTGGGGGTGGTGGTGGGGGTGGGGTTGGGGGTGTTTGTAGGCGTAGGTGGGCATGGGCGTGGGTGGGTGTGGGGGTGGACAGAGACTGGGGGGGAGGGGGGAGGAGGAGGTGTAGATTACTCAGTGTGAGAAATATTTGGAATGAAATTTGTTGTGGTGAGAGTGAGTAGTCACTGGGTCGACCCGGGCACCGCCGGGTGCCTCTCCTAGTGTAAAATAAAAGACTCTGAGGAAGACGAATATTGGCCCACGCGAGGGAGCTCTTATTTATATCCACCTAAACTCATTGATACATTTGTCTAACCTACGCTTGAAACAATCCAGCGGCCCCACGTCTATTGTGTTACCTGGTAACTTGTTCCGTACATCAACAACCAGTTGATCGATCACAGGTGTCCTGGGCTAAGCCTTGTTGTTGTTTAAGATTCGCTACCTGGAACAAAAAGTTCCAAGTAGCACGGGCTATGGCGAGCCCGCAGTGGACCGCCTAAGCCTTCTTCATGATTGTTCTTGTAATAGACAGCCTGAAGACGTAATACACAATAGTCTCCATGTATTAAGGGCACATCCTGGTCCTCAGGCGATTAGAATCCTTGTTTACAGACAATAAGAATGTCTAGAAGCCATCCAGAAAGAGCCTCTGATCTTCATTCAGTAGCACTATATTCCCACCCAGTAGTAATTCCTGATCTACCAATTAGAACTGTTCTCCAATCACAACACTGCTTAGAACAGTGATCCTAACAGCGGTTAGAACTGTTCTCCAATCACAACACTGCTTAGAACAGTGATCCTAACAGCGGTTAGAACTGTTCTCCAATCACAACACTGCTTAGAACAGTGATCCTAACAGCGGTTAGAACTGTTCTCCAATCACAACACTGCTTAGAACAGTGATCCTAACAGCGGTTAGAACTGTTCTCCAATCACAACACTGTTTAGAACAGTGATCCTAACAGCGGTTAGAACTGTTCTCCAATCACAACACTGCTTAGAACAGTGATCCTAACAGTGGTTAGAACTGTTGTCCAATCTCATTCAATCCAATGAGAATTGAGATTCTCAATCTGATTGAGAACAATCAGATTCTTCTCCGTCAATCATTGGAGAACAGAACTGTTCTCCAATGATTGTTAGCGTCCAATCAAACGCTAATATCCCAACGTTTCCCTGGTGAGTTAGCTGTGAGGGTGTCCCCAGGTGTGCCCAGGTGTGCCCAGGTGTGCCCAGGTGTGCCCAGGTGTGCCCAGGTGTGCCCAGGTGTCCCCAGGTGTGCCCAGGTGTGCCCAGATGTCCCCCAGGTGTGCCCAGGTGTCCCAGGTGTCCCTAGGTGTCCCCACGTGTCCGCAGGTGTGCCCAGGTGTCCCCAGGTGTCCCTAGGTGTCCCCAGGTGTGCCCAGGTGTCCCTAGGTGTCCCCAGGTGTGCCCAGGTGTGCCAGGTGTCCCCAGGTGTGCCCAGGTGTGCCCAGGTGTCCTCAGGTGTCCCCATGTATCCCCAGGTGTCCCCAAGTGTCCCCAGGTGTGTCCAGGTGTGCCCAGGTGTCCCCAGGTGTGCCAAGGTATCCACAGGTGTCCCCAGGTGTCCCCAGGTGTCCCAGGTGTCCCCAGGTGTCCCCAAGTGTCCCCAGGTGTCCCAGGTGTCCCCAAGTGTGCCCAGGTATCCACAGGTGTCCCCAGGTGTCCCCAGGTGTGCCCAGGTGTCCCCAGGTGCCCCCAGGTGTCCCCAGGTGTGCCCAGGTATCCCCAGGTGTCCCCAGGTGTGCCCAGGTGTGCCCAGGTGTCCCCAGGTGTCCCCAGGTGTCCCAGGTGTGCCCAGGTGTGCCCAGGTGTCCCCAGGTGTCCCCAGGTGTGCCCAGGTGTGCCCAGGTGTCCCCAGGTGTCCCCAGGTGTCCCTGGTGTCCCAGGTGTCCCCAGGTGTCCCAGGTGTCCCCAGGTGTGCCCAGGTGTGCCCAGGTGTCCCCAGGTGTCCCCAGGTGTGCCCAGGTGTCCCCAGGTGTGCCCAGGTGTCCCAGGAGTCCCCAGGTGTCCCCAGGTGTCCCCAGGTGTCCCCAGGTGTCCACAGGTGTGCCCAGGTGTGCCCAGGTGTGCCCAGGTGTCCCCAGGTGTGCCCAGGTGTCCCCAGGTGTCCCCAGGTGTCCCCAGGTGCGCCCAGGTGTCCCCAGGTGTCTCCAGGTGTCCCCAGGTGTGCCCAGGTGTCCCCAGGTGTCCCCAGGTGTTCCCAGGTGCGCTCAGGTGTCCCCAGGTGTCCCCAGGTCTCCCAGGTGTCCCCAGGTCTCCCAGGTGTCCCAGGTGTGCCCAAGTGTCCCCAGGTGTCCCCAGGTCTCCCAGGTGTCCCAGGTGTGCCCAGGTGTCCCCAGGTGTCCCCAGGTGTCCCCAGATGTCCCCAGGTGTCCCCAGGTGTCCCCAGGTGTGCCCAGGTATCCCCAGGTGTCCCCAGGTGTGCCCAGGTATCCCCAGGTGCCCCAGGTGTCCTCAGGTGTCCCAGGTGTCCCAGGTGTCCCCAGATGTCCCCAGGTGCCCCCAGGTATCCCCAGGTGTTCCCAGGTGTCCCCAGGTGTCCCCAGGAGTCCCCAGGTGTCCCCAGGTGTCCCCAGGTGTCCCCAGATGTCCCCAGGTGCAGTGCTCCATCACCCACCACACTTCCAGAGGTTAATTCACGTAACCTGTAGTGATAATTAGGCAGGAAAATCTTCCCCCAGCTCACCTGTGAATACAAATTTCTCAACGATTTATAACTCAGGGGCAGACTGATTAACATATAAATTGCTCCTCTTGAAATTAAACTAGTTTAATGGTGATGTTATAATCCTCAGGGTAATGGCCCTTTACATTTTCATAGAAAACCCGCCGCGTATAATCTTTAAATTTGCTTACTTACGGCGCATCGAAAAATGCCATTAAAGTGAGAATTTAAATGTATAATGCGGTAAACTAATATTTTAGTTTTACAGACTTTCTGTCTGTGTCTGTCTGTCTGTCTGTCTGTCTGTCTGTCTGTCTGTCTGTCTGTCTGTCTGTCTGTCTGACTGTCTCTCTG
>NC_091203.1:21143515-21151015 GCF_040958095.1 Procambarus clarkii | reverse complement strand
AGATGCCACATCTATCCTCATTATCCTTCCTATGCTCACAAACTACAGTAATTATCTGAGGATTATCTCCTCAACAACAGCACTGGTAAAGATGGACAAGGAGAGCACCCGGCTAATATCCTGAGAGTCAGAGCTAGTGACCAACAGCTGGAAAATGCTTTCTGTTTCTTCCCGCTCACATTTGACGAAGGAAATTACTGTCGGAATTGAAGCTCATGTCAAGTTTTCATATTTTGTAATTTTTTTTCATTTAGGAACTTAAGTGCACATTTTAACCTATGTGACAAGGGTCTCGAGCTAATTGGGACGAACCTGTAACAATGTTCCATTTAAGTCCCTGTAATTGAGGGTTTTCTGAGTGAAGGTTCTGAGTGCTATTGAAGATACATGAGTACAGTCTCACACAACCTGTTTACCAGCCTTCCATGGCTGCTGAGTGACTCCATCTGGGCGTTTGTGACGTGTGAGGTCTACACAACTGGGGTTCCCTTTGTGCGGAAAGGGAACGTATTCCCATTCCATGGC
This sequence comes from Procambarus clarkii, assembly GCF_040958095.1. NCBI lineage: Eukaryota > Metazoa > Arthropoda > Malacostraca > Decapoda > Cambaridae > Procambarus > Procambarus clarkii. The sequence goes on along the minus strand of NC_091203.1, from coordinate 21,150,490 downwards.
TGTATGGAAAGGGAATAAGTTCCCTTTCTTATTATGGCTGTAGCTAAACTTCTCTTAATGTTGCTGACTCTGTCATGTCTTGCAATCTTTCCCTCTGACTCTCGATTGACAACAACATAAGAACAAAGGTAACTGCTGAAGGCATATTGGCCCATTCGAGGCAGCTCCTATCTATAACCACCCAATCCCACTCATATACATGTCCAACCCGCGCTTGAAACAATCGAGGGACCCCACCTCCACCACGTTACGCGGTAATTGGTTCCACAAATCAACTACCCTGTTACCGAACCAGTATTTACCCAAGTCTTTCCTAATACAATACCATGGTTGTCGATTGGATGTGCTGATGCAAAGCAACAGGAATATCTGTGTCAATATGGAGACAGGGGGCAGCAAGACTCAGAGCAACATGATGTAACACCAATACTTAGGGCCCGATGATCTGGGTCGTTGCTTAAGGAGGAACTAGGGATAGCCAACATGAAGTCCCTAGCATGAGGGGCTTGCATCACAAGGCGTCATGGTAGTCTTCCCAGACATTGCCTCCAGCACTCCCGGGGCAATGTTCTCCACTATGAGTCATACCAGTTGCTGGATTTGCAGTCGTTTGGAGAAGTTGGTCGAGGGGGGAAGAGATTGCTAGAGTGGCCCTCTGGCTGACTCCTTCACTCAATTTTGGAACACGAGTACCAGTGGGTTCCTGAAGTAGGAGCTCTTTCACTAATTCACTCATAGTACTGGTCGAGGATAAGAATGCACTCTGAGTCGCCTTGCGTATACCTATACACCGAGTCTCACTGGGAGCGTTGCTTCGCCCCATTGGTCATCATGCAGGGAGAGGTTTAACACTTTCATGGCTATGTTGTTTGGCAACCTATCCTCATGTATAGATAGTATTTATTGTATGTAGTCCATCGTACATAGACGTAATGGACAATTAGATAACAGAATTACGTACTATTCACCTTACAGAGTTGGAAAAAAAAGCTGTGGAGGCCATAGTCCGTCAAGACACTGTGAGAGTGCAAGTGGTGTGGAGTTGGGAGATCCACTTTAACCCCGTCCCAGGTCTCCGAGGTCTGGCGTACCGCTGTGTGCTGCTGCTGTTGGAAGCCAACACCAAACTTTATTATTCCCAGGCCTAGTATAGCATATATATGTACTATAGCAGTCCTCAGATAGCGTGTATTAGGCCTAGGAAGGTTAGGTCAAGTTTTGTTTGCAACATGTGTACATTTTACGGCAATATACGTAGGATGATCCACCTCGTTACCATAAGTACTTGCTAAACAGGAAGATGGGCTGCTTCTAGGAGTTTGTCAGTGTGTTATTTTGGGCTAGCGAGGGAGCGTGCTCGCCTTAAGAAATGGGAGAGCCAGAGCCATGTGAGGCACCTGGTGAAGAAGGAGCAACCATCGCTACATCCATAACACCTATTTTCCTCACATCGTCTTAAGGTCATTCAGCGCCACTTTCAGGATTACATCAATGGTATTCGAGGCCAAAGGTGTCGTATTCGAGGCCAAAGGTGTTGGTAGCTGCACACTGTCGGTGAGGGCGGTCACGGAGGCTCCTGGTATGATGGATCTCACTGCATCTATGACTGGCCGGCAAGACCAGATAGTTGCGTGCCTTGAAGGATTTAAGGAGAGAACAAATCCACAAGGGCCGTGACGAGGATTCGAACCTGCGTCGGTTTCTTGGGTTTCAACCCTTTTAACCCTGTCGTAGCTCAGTCGATTAAGGCAGTGTCTGGGATGCTCCCGGACGCAGGTTTGAATCCTCGTCACGGCCCTTGTGGATTTGTTCATTTGATGCATCACGTTATTGTCATCTCTGTGTGTGATTTAAGGAGAGTCCAAACTCTTCTCTCTTAGATCTAAGTAGTTGTAGATCCTCTAGCAGGGATGACTGTGTACCTGCCGGGGAACCATCATACAAGAACCAGATGTTGAACTCGCTGCCCGCCAAACACACCGAAACTACGACGTTCGAACAAGTAACACCTCCTAACCAGTTATAACAACCAATATAGCAAGTTGTAACAACGTTCTAATACGTCATAAACACGTTAAGCCAAGATGGAACAACTTTATTACAAGTTGTAACAAGCGGGAAATAGAGACAGTTACGGTTTGTGTTTCCAGGGTGGGTCAACCTGCTTGTAACTGCCTTGGCCGCCATACAGAGAGGGAAAGGAGCGAGTGGGTCTCCCTGCCCAACACCGGCGGAAACTCCCTCGTGCTCTTCAAACAACGGTCGATTGCCTGTTATATTTCGCTGAAACGAGGGTGATTAAACAAGGACAGCTTGTTCGAAATGGGTCAGCCACTCTGCAGGTGGGGGGGGGGGGGGTTCGGTTGACAGGACGAAGCAGGTTTCCAGGTCTCACAGGGTTGTTCAGCATTAAGAACATAAGAACATAAGAACAAAGGTAACTGCAGAAGGCCTTTTGGCCCATACGAGGCAGCTCCACCCAATCCAATAACCCACCCAATCCCACTCATATACATGTCCAACCCACGCTTGAAACAATCGAGGGACCCCACCTCTACCAAGTTACGCGGCAATTGGTTCCACAAATCAACAACCCTGTTACCGAACCAGTATTTACCCAAGTCTTTCCTAAATCTAAACTTATCCAATTTATACCCATTGTTTCGTGTTCTGTCTTGTGTTGATACTTTTAATACCCTACTAATATGCCCTTTGTTATGTCCATTTTAAAGTATTAGTATCCCTAATGATCCTGTGTAATGAACTTTGCTTCCAAATTTGTTTATTTTCTCAATATACTTATCTCTCTTAAAATATATATATATTGGCGATTTATCACCTCTTTTTACAAGCATTTCTTTATTCACACGAAGTTTTGAGCGCTGTTTTGATCTCAGGAGACACTGTTGTGTCTGCTGTACTTGTCTGCTGTCTGTCTGCTCTATGCCAGGAGCTCTGCTTGCACTGTATCCTTGGTGGTGACTTCCGGAGTCTGCTTGAGCGACAAACTCAAGTATCTTTGTCTCACATCATTCAACTCCAGTGTCTTTATCTCACCCCAACTATATCAACATCATTTTTTAGGAACCAATTCTCTCTTGTGTTTTCATGTCCTCCCTCTCGCTCTAATTCCTCTATCGGCAGGCTGTTGTTTCATTCCTCCTCTACAATTCATATCATCTTTAAGATAAATAATTTTTTCTTCTACATTTCTGCCTTCATTTAGCCATTTTGCTTCATCGAGGTTCTCATTTAAGCTTGTCTCTGTCTTTCATTTATTGACCTCTCCTTAATGTCCAGTTTCACATCCTTATCACTTCGCAATTTCCTGCCATACCTCAGCTCTCCTGTCAATGTGTTTAGCTCTATATTGTGTCAATTTATGTGAGTATTCGTGGTCCTCACCTCCATCACAAGTGCTGTTTGACACTGCAGGTTTCAACACAAAGTCCTTTCATGTGGTTGCATGATATCTCTGCAACACCACACCAATTATTCACATATAATAATGTACGTGTTGATATGGATTGCAATTGTTTACTAACAATTGTTTACAATATATATATATTGGCCTCGTATGGACCAATAGGAACTGCCTCGTATGGGCCAATAGCAGCTGCCTCAAATGAGCCAATAGCACCTGCCTCAAATGAGCCAATAGCACCTGCCTCAAATGAGCCAATAGCACCTGCCTCAAATGAGCCAATTGGTCTTCTGCGGTTCCCTGTAATCTTTTTTCATCTTATATTCGTAAGATTCTAAAATGTCTTGATGTGTCCCTCTCTACCTCCCCCCCCACACCTCAGACGACAGAGAATAAAGCTATAACTGACACTCGGCCGCCGCCGGCGCCCTACCTGTGTAGGTATCCGCCGTAACGTTACTTAGGTATTCATGGGAATTTTCATTCACAAACTCTATCACCATGAAGGGCAATCTCGCCCCTGACACAGTGAGCGCTCTGCACGTCCTGGCTCGTGTCCCTCCACCTTTTCTCTTGTTTTATATAATGTATATATATATATATATATATATATATATATATGTATATATATATTAGTATATTTTGGTAGCAGTCTTTCCTGTAGACATATATTATTAAATATGACCGAAAAAGTAAGATTAATAATTCTAACACGAATTTTCTCGATCTTTCTTACGTTTCTTTTCACTGTTGATGGTAATTCAAAGATAAATTCTCCAAAATTAATTTTTATTTCTGGTCTGACGCGACACTTGAGCGCGTTTCGTAAAACTTATTACATTTTCAAAGACTTTAGTTTACACAAACACACACAACTTTAACTGAATAGAGCTTAAACATCTTTCGAGTTTTTATACCTACATTTGGGTGAAGTGACATGTTACAATAGTTTTGGATGAGGTGAAAATAAACTTTTAACACAAGACAGAACACGAAACAATGAAATACAAACAGGTATTAAAAGTAGGTAACTGCAGAAGGCCTATTTTTATTGGCCCATATTTCTTGATGCTTCTATATTGGAGCGGAGTCTTGAAGTGGGTAGAATATAGTTGTGCATTAATTGGCTGTTGATTCCTGGTGTTGACTTCTTGATGTGTAGTGCCTCGCAGACGTCGAGCCGCCTGCTATCGCTGTATCTATCGATGATTTCTGTGTTGTTTGCTTAGATTTCTCTGGTGATGGTTTGGTTGTGGGAAGAGGCTATATGTTCCTTAATGGAGCCCTCTTGCTTATGCATCGTTAAACGCCTGGAAAGAGATGTTGTTGTCTTGCCTATATACTGAGTTTTTGTAGGCTTACAGTCCCCAAGTGAGCATTTGAAGGCATAGACGACGTTGGTCTCTTTTAAAACGTTCTGCTTTGTGTCTGGAGAGTTTCTCATGAGTAGGCTGGCCGTTTTTTTGGTTTTATAGTAAATTGTCAGTTGTATCTTCTGATTTTTGTCTGTAGGGATAACGTTTCTATTAACAATATCTTTCAGGACCCTTTCCTCCGTTTTATGGGCTGTGGAAAAGAAGTTCCTGTAAAATAGTCTAATAGGGGGTATAGGTGTTGTGTTAGTTGTCTCTTCAGAGGTTGCATGGCGTTTCACTTTCCTTCTTATGATGTCTTCGATGAAACCATTGGAGAAGCCGTTGTTGACTAGGACCTGCCTTACCCTACAGAGTTCTTCGTCGACTTGCTTCCATTCTGAGCTGTGGCTGAGAGCACGGTCGACGTATGCGTTAACAACACTCCTCTTGTACCTGTCAGGGCAGTCCCTGTTGGCATTCAGGCACATTCCTATGTTTGTTTCCTTTGTGTAGACTGCAGTGTGGAAACCTCCGCCCTTTTTCATGACTGTTACATCTAGAAAAGGCAGCTTCCCATCCTTCTCCATCTCGCAAGTGAAACGCAACACAGAATTCTGCTCAAATGCCTCCTTCAGCTCCTGCAGATGTCTGACATCAGGTACCTGTGTAAAAATGTCGTCAACATACCTGCAGTATATGGCCGGTTTCAAGTTTGCAAACAGGACACCTAGGGGAGAACCCATGGCGACCCCATCTACTTGCTTATACATGTGCCCATCCGGGCTCAAGAAGGGTGCCTCTTTAGTACAAGTTTGGAGTAGTTTCCTTAGAATGTTTTCTGGTATGTCAAGAGGAGTACAGGCCGGATCACGGTACATTCTGTTGGCTATCATCCCGATTGTTTCATCCACAGGTACGTTGGTAAACAGTGATTCTACGCCCAACGAGGCTCATATATATATATATATATATATATATATATATATATATATATATATATATATATATATATATATATATATATATATATATATATATATATATATGACAGTGTCAGATCACGGAGGAAAATTGAAACAGGAATTTCCTTAAGTACTTTCGTATATTAATACATCTTCGGAAGGAGTCCTTCTGAAGATGTATTAATATACGAAAGTACTTAAGGAAATTCCTGTTTCAATTTTCCTCCGTGGTCTGTCACTGTCATATTTTTAATCACAAGTTTATTTTCCGTGATTTACACACACACACACACACACACACACACACACACACACACACACACACACACACACACACACACACACACACACACACACAAACACACACACACACACATATATATATATATATATATATATATATATATATATATATATATATATATATATATATATATACATATATATATATATATATATATATATATATATATATATATATATAACTGAAAACTCACACCCCAGAAGTGACTCGAACCCATACTGCCAGGAGCAACGCAACTGGTATGTACAGGGACGCCTTAATCCGCTTGACCATCACGACCGGACATAAGGAAGTGATAGCCGAAGCTATTTGAATCACTTCCCCGCCGGCACTCGGATGGTAATCTTGGGCATAGCATTTTATCAAATCACCTCATTCTTTGGGGCACACGTGAGGAACACAAATGCGGGGAAGTGGTTCAAATAGCTTCGGCTATCACTTCCTTATGTCCGGTCGTGATGGTCAAGATCAAATATTCTCTTGGGGTGAGATGGTACAGGACGTGATTGAGATGAAACAAAATGGATATTAATACGCTATTATTTATAGCCTATGTTCTTGCCTCTACTTTCTTTGTGTTAATTCGGGGTCTTGAAGTGGGTAGAATGTAATTATGTGTTAACTAGCTGTTAATTGCTAGTCTTGACTTTTTAATGTTTGATGTGTAAGGCTTCGCTGATGTCCAATCTTCCATTGTCGTTATATCTGTGGATTATTTCAGCGTTGCTTGTTAAGATGTCTCTGGTGATGGTCTGGTTGTGTGAGGAGATTATGAGCTTGACGAAGCCCTGTTGCTTGTACATTCTTAATCGCCTAGAGAGAGGGACGTTGTCGTCTTGCCTATATACTGAGATCTTTGGGGCTGACAATCCCTAAGTGGGGGTGTGAAGACATGGACGACATTGGTCTCTTTTAAGGCGTTCTGCTTGG
>NC_091203.1:21116015-21138515 GCF_040958095.1 Procambarus clarkii | reverse complement strand
TCTTTGGGGCACACGTGAGGAACACAAATGCGAACAAGCCTGAATGGTCCCCAGGACTATATGCGAATGAAAACTCACACCCCAGATATAGCCTCGGCTATCACTTCCTTTTGACGGCCGTGATGGTCAAGCGGATTAAGGCGCCCTGTAGTTACCAGTTGTGTTGCTTCTGGGAGTATGGGTTCGAGTCACTTCTGGGGTGTGAGTTTTCATTCGCATATAGTCCTGGGGACCATTCAGGCTTGTTCGCATTTGTGTTCCTCACGTGTGCCCCAAAGAATGAGGTGATTTGGTGAAATGCTATGCCCAAGATTACCATCCGAGTTGCCGTCGGGGAAGTGGCTCAAATAGCCTCGGCTATCACTTCCTTTTGACGGCCGTGATGGTCAAGCGGATTAAGGCGCCCTGTAGTTACCAGTTGTGTTGCTTCTGGGAGTATGGGTTCGAGTCACTTCTGGGGTGTGAGTTTTCATTCGCATATAGTCCTGGGGACCATTCAGGCTTGTTCGCATTTGTGTTCCTCACGTGTGCCCCAAAGAATGAGGTGATTTGGTGAAATGCTATGCCCAAGATTACCATCCGAGTTGCCGTCGGGGAAGTGGCTCAAATAGCCTCGGCTATCACTTCCTTTTGACGGCCGTGATGGTCAAGCGGATTAAGGCGCCCTGTAGTTACCAGTTGTGTTGCTTCTGGGAGTATGGGTTCGAGTCACTTCTGGGGTGTGAGTTTTCATTCGCATATAGTCCTGGGGACCATTCAGGCTTGTTCGCATTTGTGTTCCTCACGTGTGCCCCAAAGAATGAGGTGATTTGGTGAAATGCTATGCCCAAGATTACCATCCGAGTTGCCGTCGGGGAAGTGGCTCAAATAGCCTCGGCTATCACTTCCTTTTGACGGCCGTGATGGTCAAGCGGATTAAGGCGCCCTGTAGTTACCAGTTGTGTTGCTTCTGGGAGTATGGGTTCGAGTCACTTCTGGGGTGTGAGTTTTCATTCATATATATATATATATATATATATATATATATATATATATATATATATATATATATATATATATATATATATATATAAATATATATAGGGGTACCACCACTGGTTTAATTAAAGGGACCCACATCCTCGAAGAAGAAAATAAATAGTGTTCAGAGAAGACCTTGTGGATTCTCACTGAATACTTTAATCTTTTCCTCTCCTACCACCCCTATTATTTTTTTTTATTTGATTTTATTGCAATGCTACAGTTTACAGAAAACACACACTTATATAACAATATAACAATCAGTATATATATATATATATATATATATATATATATATATATATATATATATATATATACGAATACAAAAATCGAGGCAATATTTACAGCTAGACAGCATCAAGTATTATAACTATTAGAATAATCCTAAGATTGAAAACATTTAGTGACCAGCGAAGACGTGGACGATCAGTGGGATGAAGCGTGTTGTATGCGAGGAGTCACAATAACGGGGCTGAAGTATGTTGACCAGACCACACACTAGAAAATGAAGGGACGACGACGTTTCGGTCCGTCCTGGACCATTCTCAAGTCGATTGTGAGGATCGACTTGTGATAATCAAGTCAAGACAATCGACTTGAGAATGGTCCAGGACGGACCGAAACGTCGTCGTCCCTTCATTTTCTAGCATGAAGTGTGTTGTTTGAATGACCACGAAGAGTCACATGCTGGTCCCACACCGTGACCCAAACACGCCCCTAAGTGTGATACATATCATTAATACAAAGTATTAATGTATTAAATATGCCCGAAACGCTTTGCGTAATAGTGGCTTTAGGCATTGTATGTACTAGCTCTACCTATAAGTCAACCAATCCTTGTAAAAATTTATTGTATGTATGTACCTTACCTAAATAAAATTGTATTGTATTGTATTGTATAAAGCAACTACAGAGCATTATATAAGACAGATGTTTCCTTACACCTCCAGTAAACGCATCTTTATTTGAATTCCCTGAGCGTTATTATTTGTCTAACTTTTCAAAAATGTAGTAATTTTTATATCATAACTCAAGCTAACTTAGTCTAACATAAATTTTCCAAGTACGACTTAGATATTCCTACAGGAAATACTAAGAATATTTTCATATCCAGCTTTTTTTGTCTATCTATATCTACGTTCTCGGTCAAGCTTCTAATTCCAGGTCCTAGTTTATCCTTGGCCAGGACCCGGTCGGCCGAGCGGACAGCACACTGGACTTGTGATCCTGTGGTCCCGGCTTCGATCCCGGGCGCTGCCGAGAAACAATGGGCAGAGTTTCTTTCACCCTATTCCCCTGTTACCTAGCAGTAAAATAGGTACCTGGGTGATAGTCAGCTGTCACGGGCTGCTTCATGGGGGTGGAGGCCTGGTCGAGGACCGGGCCGCGGGGACACTAAAGCCCCGAAATCACCTCAAGAAGAAGATCCTCACGTCCCAACCCTTTGTACAACCTCATAATACAACCCTCACACTCTCATATCCTCACAGTATTGCTTCATAACACAGCTCCTCATCAGAACTCATTACTCTTACAAGTGATATATAGTTTTAAACTACCTTATCAATCACTCTTGATAATTATTTTCTAATGTCAGACGAGACTTGTTAGTTATGTCATGTTAGTTATGTTAGAATGTCAGTTATGCCAAGGTGGCACTTGGCATGAATCACAACAAAGCCAAAATTATTCATTTAATAACTTAATAACTCACAACACACAAGTTTCACAACCATCAGGACACCGGAGTATGGGTCATGAACAGCTTGTGTCAGGTGGCTGTTGTGTCAGGTGGCTGTTGTGTCAGGTGGCTGTTGTGTCAGGTGGCTGTTGTGTCAGGTGGCTGTTGTGTCAGGTGGCTGTTGTGTCAGGTGGCTGTTGTGTCAGGTGGCTGTTGTGTCAGCTGACTGTTGTGTCAGGTGGCTGTTGTGTCAGGTGGCTGTTGTGTCAGGTGACTGTTGTGTTAGGTGGCTGTTGTGTTAGGTGACTGTTGTGTCAGGTGGCTGTTGTGTCAGGTGGCTGTTGTGTCAGGTGGCTGTTGTGTCAGGTGGCTGTTGTGTCAGGTGGCTGTTGTGTCAGGTGGCTGTTGTGTCAGCTGACTGTTGTGTCAGGCGGCTGTTGTGTCAGCTGACTGTTGTGTCAGGTGGCTGTTGTGTCAGGTGGCTGTTGTGTCAGGTGGCTGTTGTGTCAGGTGGCTGTTGTGTTAGGTGACTGTTGTGTCTCCTGGCTGTTGTGTCAGGTGGCTGTTGTGTCAGGTGGCTGTTGTGTCAGGTGGCTGTTGTGTCAGGTGGCTGTTGTGTCAGGTGGCTGTTGTGTCAGGTGGCTGTTGTGTCAGCTGACTGTTGTGTCAGGTGGCTGTTGTGTCAGGTGGCTGTTGTGTCAGGTGACTGTTGTGTTAGGTGGCTGTTGTGTTAGGTGACTGTTGTGTCAGGTGGCTGTTGTGTCAGGTGGCTGTTGTGTCAGGTGGCTGTTGTGTCAGGTGGCTGTTGTGTCAGGTGGCTGTTGTGTCAGGTGGCTGTTGTGTCAGGTGGCTGTTGTGTCAGGTGGCTGTTGTGTCAGGTGGCTGTTGTGTCAGCTGACTGTTGTGTCAGGTGGCTGTTGTGTCAGGTGGCTGTTGTGTCAGGTGACTGATGTGTTAGGTGGCTGTTGTGTTAGGTGACTGTTGTGTCAGGTGGCTGTTGTGCCAGGTGGCTGTTGTGTCAGGTGGCTGTTGTGTCAGGTGGCTGTTTTGTCAGGTGGCTGTTGTGTCAGGTGACTGTTGTGTCAGGTGGCTGTTGTGTTAGGTGGCTGTTGTGTTAGGTGACTGTTGTGTCAGGTGGCTGTTGTGTCAGGTGGCTGTTGTGCCAGGTGGCTGTTGTGTCAGGTGGCTGTTGTGTCAGGTGGCTGTTGTGTCAGGTGGCTGTTGTGTTAGGTGGCTGTTGTGTTAGGTGACTGTTGTGTCAGGTGGCTGTTGTGTCAGGTGGCTGTTGTGTCAGGTGGCTGTTGTGTCTCGTGGCTGTTGTGTCAGGTGGCTGTTGTGTCAGGTGGCTGTTGTGTCAGCTGACTGTTGTGTCAGCTGACTGTTGTGTCAGCTGACTGTTGTGTCAGCTGACTGTTGTGTCAGCTGACTGTTGTGTCAGCTGACTGTTGTGTCAGGTGGCTGCCAAAAACTATGAGGGGTCATTACCTGCTGGACAAAAGTGTTCAGATTAATGGACCAACAGAAAGCAATTATGGAGTAATTATTTCACTCCTGTGTGAAAATGGACAGGTACGGTGGTGGACAGGTACGGTGATGGACAGGTACGGTGGTGGACAGGTACGGTGGTGGACAGGTACGGTGGTGGACAGGTACGGTGGTGGACAGGTACGGTGGTGGACAGTGACGGTGGTGGACAGGTACGGTGGTGGACAGGTACGGTGGTGGACAGGTACGGTGGTGGACAGGTACGGTGGTGGACAGGTACGGTGGTGGACAGGTACGGTGGTGGACAGGTACGGTGATGGACAGGTACGGTGGTGGACAGGTACGGTGGTGGACAGGTACGGTGGTGGACAGGTACGGTGGTGGACAGGTACGGTGGTGGACAGGTACGGTGGTGGACAGGTACGGAGGTGGACGGCTACGGTGGTGGACAGGTACGGTGGTGGACAGGTACGGTGGTGGACAGGTACGGTGGTGGACAGGTACGGTGATGGACAGGTACGGTGGTGGACAGGTACGGTGGTGGACAGGTACGGTGGTGGACAGATACGGTGGTGGACAGGTACGGAGGTGGACGGCTACGGTGGTGGACAGGTACGGTGGTGGACAGGTACGGTGGTGGACAGGTACGGTGGTGGACAGGTACGGTGGTGGACAGGTACGGTGGTGGACAGGCTCCCTGATGGCTAGGCAGCATGGTGGACTCGGAGCTCTTATCTCTGAAGTCATTCAGAGATCTTCCTTAAACGGCAGTGAGATGGAAATGCTGTATGTGTCTTAGTTCAATACCATCCATCTCTCATCCCCCCCCCCCCTCTCTCTCTCTCTCTCTCTCTCTCTCTCTCTCTCTCTCTCTCTCTCTCTCTCTCTCTCTCTCTCTCTCTCTCTCTCTCTCTCTCTCTCTCTCTCTCTCTCTGTCTCTGTCTCTCTCTCTCTCTCTCTCTCTCTCTCTTTCTCTCTCTCTACTCCATCTCTCATTCCCCCCCCCACTTAACTCAATTCCAACACGCTCTTAGCAACCTCCTGAATAATATTTTCCTCTAAGTCACATAAGATGTGAGCGGTAACGCCTATATTTTCATTTTTAAGAAAGTAGTTCAGTAGAGGCTTCGCGGACACTCTGGTGTGAATGCCTTGTGCTTCGCATCTCATCTCAGAAAATCTGGCAATCGTGGAGAGTAAATTTGGTCCAAGTTACTAAGAAAATGATGAGACTCTTGCTGGGGGCGTCTCTGAATGTCTCTTTGAAGTGCATTCATCAGGCTTCTCACGCGAATTATTTTCTGCCTATTTCGAAGCTCTCGTGTACACCTTATATTTTAATTAGGAAATCGGATGACGTCACCGAGGCAAGAGTGTAAGTCTTACAATTACGGTAAAGTATTAATATTCAAGAACGCAGATTTGTTTTCAGGTTTTTATAACTAATGTATATTGATATATATATTTTTTTTTTAGTTTAGTATTTCGGAATGTTCCTTAGTTTGTGCGAGGAAGGAGGTTATCTTGAGATGATTTCGGGGCATTTAGTGTTCCCGCGGCCCGGTCCTCGACCAGGCCTCCATCCCCAGGAAGCAGCCCGTGACAGCTGACTAATACCCAGGTATCTATTTTACTGCTAGGTAACAGGGGCATAGGGTGAAAGAAACTCTGGCCATTATTTCTCGCCGGCGCCCGGGATTGAACCCGGGACCACAGGATAATAAGTCCAGCGTGCTGTCCGCTCGGCCGACCGGCTCCCCCGGAGGTGAGACGTTTGGGCTAGCCTCAGAAAAGCTGACGAGATTAATAGTTATTTTATTAGCAGTGTCAAAAGAGGGGTCGGGGGTCGGGGTCTGCCCAGTACCCCGTTAAAGGGGGGCACAACCCAATGCCCCACCATCACGAGGTGTGAATGTGAAACATTCAGCGCAGAGCCCATAGACTTTTATAATTCCTTTAAATAATAATATTGATTTAAAGTAGATTTTCAAAAGATGTGTACAGGTGACAAATTAGCTTTCTGGAGGCAAATATTTTGGTTACATTAACGGAGAGAGGAAGGCGAGGGAAGGGCGTGTGTAAACAAAGCTAGAGAGACTGAGCAGAGGTGTGTATGTGTGGGCAGGACGGGTGACATATTGAGGGGTGGATGTGGACAGGGACGGAGGGGGTAGGGATAGTGTGTGTGTGGGCAGGGATGGGGGGTGTGTGGGCAGGGACGGAAGAGACATACAAAAGCCATGTGTTGACAGCGAGAGGGGAGAGGGAGGGCATGTGTGTGCTGGGATGGAGGAGGTGGGGGGAGAGCATGTGTGACCAGGGAGGGAGATGTGGGAATGGTGCGTGTGTGTGTCGGAGACAAAGTGAGTTTGTTAGTGGAAATAAAGTGTGCTTGTGGGGGGATATGGCGAGGGTGTAATCTGTAACATGAGGGAGGGGGTGTGGGGTGGGAGATGGGGGAGAGTGTGCGGGAGATGGGGGAGAGTGTAAGGATCACCAAAGTATAAGGTGAAGTGATTATTGCCTTACCCCGACTTCAAGTTGTCCGCCAGGTCTTACATCTTCCCTTTGGATCAACGTAGGACCATCAAACAGTTGTATGCTCAAAGTGGGATTCATCAAGCTGTTGATGGCTGCCGGCGGCTCTCTTATGAACACAGACAAAGCCCCCTAAGGTCGTCAGTGTGTGAGATTATTGTCGTATCTTTCACTATATCTTGGTGATTCAGGATAGTGTTGAGAGTTACTCGCAGGTCATATTTCTCACTAGACTCAATGAAAATGGCCGAGCGGTGTTATTTCTTATATTTCGTAATATTTCTGAAAGTATTTCATTTATGCCTATCCCAACTCGTCTATGTCCGTCCCGTATCCCAGACCATTTTCCATAAAAATTTGAGTGAGGCTATCCCTAAGCATCTGGCTTCCAAAAAAAAAAAAAAAAAAATATATATATATATATATATATATATATATATATATATATATATATATATATATATATATATATATATATATATATATATACATATAATAAAAACACTTTCCCATTCTGAAAAACATATTCATCACTTGACATTACATCAATTCACTTGAATAAAAATTGTCACTTTTGTCATAACATATTGCATAATATTTTTTCCCCCCCACTGCCAACAACAACAGTTGAGTCACACACGATAAAAGTACATATAGGAATCACAAGTAGTGGCACCACGCTGTGTAAAGTATTTTTATTTCACATGTGAGTTTTTCTTTAGTTTTTAAATTGATACTGACGTGACTTCTCTCATGCTGAGTCGGAGAAATGTGACCTGAAGATGTATGATATGTCAGACGTGACAAGTGTTTGAGAAGATCAGGGGGTTCCTAACCAGGGGTTCCTAACCAGGGGTTCCTAACCAGGGGTTCCTAACCAGGGGTTCCTAACCAGGGGTACCTAACCAGGGGTTCCTAACCAGGGGTTCCTAACCAGGGGTTCCTAACCAGGGGTTCCCAAAAGGGGTTCCCAACAGGGGTTCCCACAGGGGTTCCGAACCAGGGGTTCCCAACCAGGGGTTCCTAACCAGGGGTTCCCAACCAGGGGTTCCTAACCAGGGGTACCTAACCAGGGGTTCCTAACCAGGGGTTCCTAACCAGGGGTTCCTAACCAGGGGTTCCCAACAGGGGTTCCCAACAGGGGTTCCCAATCAGGGGTTCCTAACAGGGGTTCCTAACCAGGGGTTTCCAAACAGGGGTTCCTAACCAGGGGTTCCCACAGGGGTTCCTAACCAGGGGTTCCAAACAGGGGTTCCTAACAGGGGTTCCTAACAGGGGTTCCCAACCAGGGGTTCCCAACAGGGGTTCCTAACAGGTGTTCCCAACAGGGGTTCCTAACAGGGGTTCCCAACAGGGGTTCCTAACAGGGGTTCCCAACAGGGGTTCCTAACAGGGGTTCCTAACAGGGGTTCCCAACAGGGGTTCCTAACAGGGGTTCCTAACAGGGGGTTCCCAACAGGGGTTCCTAACAGGGGTTCCCAACAGGGGTTCCTAACAGGGGTTCCCAACAGGGGTTCCTAACAGGGGTTCCCAACAGGGGTTCCTAACAGGGGTTCCCAACAAGGGTTCCTAACAGGGGTTCCCAACAGGGGATCCTAACAGGGGTTCCTAACAGGGGTTCCCAACAGGGGTTCCTAACAGGGGTTCCCAACAGGGGTTCCCAACAGGGGTTCCCAACAGGGGTTCCTAACAGGGGTTCCCAACAGGGGTTCCTAACAGGGGTTCCTAACAGGGGTTCCCAACAGGGGTTCCTAACAGGGGTTCCCAACAGGGGTTCCCAACAGGGGTTCCCAACAGGGGTTCCTAACAGGGGTTCCCAACAGGGGTTCCCAACAGATGTTCCTAACAGGGGTTCCCAACAGGGGTTCCCAACAGGGGTTCCTAACAGGGGTTCCCAACAGGGGTTCCCAACAGGGGTTCCCAACAGGGGTTCCTAACAGGGGTTCCCAACAGGGGTTCCCAACAGGGGTTCCCAACAGGGGTTCCCAACAGGGGTTCCTAACAGGGGTTCCCAACAGGGGTTCCCAACAGGGGTTCCCAACAGCGGTTCCCAACAGGGGTTCCTAACAGGGGTTCCCAACAGGGGTTCCTAACAGGGGTTCCTAACAGGGGTTCCTAACAGGGGTTCCTAACAGGGGTTCCTAACAGGGGTTCCCAACAGGGGTTCCTAACAGGGGTTCCCAACAGGGGTTCCTAACAGGGGTTCCTAACAGGGGGTTCCCAACAGAGGTACATGTAGACAGGTACTCTGTCTAGAGCGTGAATGTTTCAGTGGTGTTGTAGTGTTTAAATGTTCTAGTGTTCCTCTAGTGTCATATATTCCTATGTTGATCAAGTAAGTATATTTTTTTCCATGGATATCGTAGTGTGTATATCCCAAGGTTGTTGAATTGGCTATCTTCTCTTGGGGTTATCTTGAGATGGTTTCGAGGCTTTAGTGTCCCCGCGGCCCGGTCCTCGACCAGGCCTCCATTTTGTTACACACCCCCAGGAAGCAGCAGCCCGCAGCAGCTGTCTAACTCCCAGGTACCTATTTACTGCTAGGAAACAGGTGCATCAGGGTGAAAGGAACACTGCCTATTTTGTTTCCACCACCACCGGAGATCGAACCAGGATCCTCAGGATTACGAATCCGAAGCGCTCTCTACTCAGCTGTCAGGTCCCCCCCCCCCACTAGAGCAAATTTCGAACACAAAAAACACGAGTTATCTGGAGACATTAACACCAACGGAAGCTGATCTTTTGTCTCTTCATTTCTCGATTTATTTCTATGTTGCTGGACAATTTTTCTGTTGGTGGTTGTATAAACCCGCCAAACACACACCGAAACTACGACGTTATCTTGAGGTTATCTTGAGATGATTTCGGGGCTTTAGTGTCCCCGCGGCCCGGTCTTTGACCAGGCCTCCACCCCCAGGAAGCAGCCCGTGATAGCTGACTAACACCCAGGTACCTATTTTACTGCCAGGTAACAGGGGCATAGGGTGAAAGAAACTTTGCCCATTGTTTCTCGCCGGCGCCTGGGATCGGACCACAGGATCACAAGTCCAGTGTGCTGTCCGCTCGGCCGACCGGCTTCCTGGGACGTTGCTACAACGTTCGAACAAGTTTTAACACCCTCCTATAACCAGTTATAACAACCAATATAGCAAGTTGTAACAACGTTCTAATACGTCATAAACACGTTAAGCCAAGATGTAACAACTTTATTACAAGTTGTAACAAGCGGAAAATAGAGACAGTTACGGTTTGTGTTTCCAGGGAATTGTGTGTTACGAAACCATGTGATCTTTCGAGGAAACCTGCTGTCAGACATCTTTGAAGTCGATCTTGTTGTCTTGTCAATATATTGGGAACAATGGGCCTGAGAAATCCCAGTTGGCTTGGTCAAGGTGCAGACAGCTTGAGTATCTTTGACGGTGTCTCAGATGAGGTCGGCAGAGATCTTCATAGACAATGTGTCGGTCGCTTTTCTATCTTGTATTTCTGAACATTTTTATCTGTCGTGTGAGAAGTTGAAACAAAGTTTTCCGCAGCACATTCATTAGTGAAAGATGGTCTGATGTGTTGACCTCTTTATCACTGGAAGCTTCGTGGGTAACCTTTGTAATGTTGACCTTTCATCACCTGAAGCATCGTGGGTCACCTCTGTAATGTTGACCTATTCATCACCTGAAGCATCGTGGGTCACCTCTGTAATGTTGACCTATTCATCACCTGAAGCATCGTGGGTCACCTCTGTAATGTTGACCTATTTATCACCTGAAGCATCGTGGGTCACCTCTGTAATGTTGACCTATTTATCACCTGAAGCATCGTGGGTCACCTCTGTAATGTTGCCTCTTCATCACCTGAAGCATCGTGGGTCACCTCTGTAATGTTGACCTCTTCATCACTGGAAGCTTCGTGGGTCACCTCTGTAATGTTGACCTATTCATCACTGGAAGCTTCGTGGGCCACCTCAGTAATGTTGACCTCTTCATCACCTGAAGCATCGTGGGTCACCTCTGTAATGTTGACCTCTTCATCACCTGAAGCATCATGGGTCACCTCTGTAATGTTGACCTCTTTATCACTGGAAGCATCGTGGGTCACCTCTGTAATGTTGCCCTCTTCATCACCTGAAGCATCGTGGGTCACCTCTGTAATGTTGACCTCTTCATCACCTGAAGCATCATGAGTCACCTCTGTAATGTTGACCTCTTTATCACTGGAAGCATCGTGGGTCACCTCTGTAATGTTGCCATCTTCACCACTAGAAGCTTCGTGGGTCACCTCTGTAATGTTGCCATCTTCACCACTAGAAGCTTCGTGGGTCACCTCTGTAATGTTGACCTCTACAACACTGGCAGCATCATGGGTCACCTCTGTAATGTTGCCTCTACATCACTGGCAGCATCATGGGTCACCTCTGTAATGTTGCCATCTTCACCACTAGAAGCTTCGTGGGTCACCTCTGTAATGTTGACCTCTACAACACTGGCAGCATCATGGGTCACCTCTGTAATGTTGACCTCTACAACACTGGCAGCATCGTGGGTCACCTCTGTAATGTAGCCTCTACATCACTGGCAGCGTCAAGAGCCAGAGGTACACTGGTGGCTTGTGCAACTTCTCCTACCACCCATGGTGAGATATTGCCCAACCATATAGCTGTATTTCCCTCTAATGATGGTAGTTATCTCATTCTTTTTTCTCTCTCTTTATCACTATTTTTGACAGGGACTTGTCTAGGCTTACTTCTTCTCTCAGCACTTGGAACTGTTCCGTCTTAGTCGTGAACTCCTCGTGGAAGATGACAGCTCCTGTTGAACAACCTTGTCATGTTCTGCATGTTCTCCTCCACTCTTGAACACTCTAGTCACTTGGTGGTGTTATTTTCCTTACTTGAGGTTATCTTGAGGTTATCTTGAGATGATTTCGGGGCTTTAGTGTCCCCGCGGCCCGGTCCTCGACCAGGCCTCCACCCCCAGGAAGCAGCCCGTGACAGCTAACTAACACCCAGGTACCTATTTTACTGCTAGGTAACAGGGGCATAGGGTGAAAGAAACTCTGCCCATTGTTTCTCGCCGGCGCCCGGGATCGAACCCGGGACCACAGGATCACAATCCAGTGTGCTGTCCGCTCGGCCGACCGGCTCCTATTCGACTAGGAAGGAAAAAGATCTCTGTTGTGTTACTTTCAATATAATTTAATTTTCAAAGGTTTTCTTTCACTCTTCTTAAGTTTTCGTTCAGAGCTCTGGTACATCGAAGATGGTTTTCCATCTTAGATGCATACACACACACGCCCGCCCCCCCTCCCCCCGGGGTGTGTTTGTGTGTGTGTGTGTGTGTGTGTGTGTGTGTGTGTGTGTGTGTGTGTGTGTGTGTGTGTGTGTGTGTGTGTGTGTGTGTGTGTGATGTGTTAGGGGGGGAGGCGCCAGTGGCTGAGTGGACAGCACGCTTGATACGTAGTCCTGTGGACCGGGGTTCGATTCCCGACACCGGCGGGAAACTATGGACGGAGTTTCTTTCACCCTGATGCCCCTATTGCATCGTGCCACAGAATTACGAGTCCTGCGCACTGTGATTGTGTATTCACCTAGTTGTGTTTGCGGGGGTTGAGCTCTGCTTTTTCGGCCCGCCTCTCAACTGTCAATCAATCAACTGTAACTAACTATTAACTAATGTTTTTTTTCCACACACACACACACACACACACACACACACACACACACACACACACACACACACAAACACACACACCCAGGAAGCAGTTCCGTAACAGCTGTCTAACTCCTAGGTACCTATTTACTGCTAGGTAATAGGAACATTAGGGTGAAAGAAAATTTGCCCATTTGCATTTGCATTCTGCCTGGTCCGGGAATCGAACCCGGGCCACAGAATTACACAGAGTCCTGCGCGCTGTCCGCTCGACTACCAGATCCCAAAATGTGTGTGCGTGTGTGCGAGCGTGCGTGCGTGCGCGTAAGGTAGATACTCAGAAAAGTTTTGTTCCTGTGGAAATGTTAGTACGGCAATTACACTTTTAACGCGTCCTACTTTTAAGTATGTTCAATTACATTTTATGCAACATTCACTTTGTGCTCCAAGTGGATGATATTTTTACCTCATTCAATATAATTGCATTTACTTTCTTTACCAAAATGTTAATTAGAGAAGCCGTTTCAGAATTCGATATTTCATCACAAAATTAAGTAAACGAAAAATCTAATCGGTGAAGTTTTCTGTAAACTAGTTGTAAATATTTACAAAACTGATTTACGTTTAATAGACCCACAAACACTCACACAATTGGCTTGTCTAATACCAACACTGATATTATCATGTTACTTTCTGGTAAGAAAGTTACTTGATATTTTACCTACACCTGAAGAAATAGGTGAAGGTGGTGAAGAGGGAAAGTTAAATTGTTTAGTAGTAATATAGAAATTATCAGAGAAAAATTAAACCCATACAAAAGCCCAGGACCAGACGAAGTCTTTTCCAGGTTAGTAAAGAGATGTAAAGACAAGCTAAGCGACCAATTACTGGGTAACATAATACACGATGGACCCTTTGATTGTTTCAAGCGTAGGTTAGACATTTATATGAATGAGTTTGAGTTGTTATAAATAGGAGCCGCCTCGTATGGGCCAGTAGGCCTTCTGTAGGTTTCTTCACTCTTATTTTCTTAAGGGAAATAGACTACTTGCGCCAAACAATCGACCAATTGCGACCAATCGACCAATCGTCCAATGGTCGATTGGTCGGTCGGTCGGTCGGTCGGTCGACCAATCGACCATCAATAATCGCAAGAAACATTCGTCGAAATCTTGACAAAATGTAGATTAACAAAGGCGTCTCAACATGGTTTTATGTTTGATGAATTTGCTTTCATTCCTCTCCAAGATTGACGTAGCAGCTGAGAGTGGAAAAGTTTGTGGCATTGTGAACATTGTCTTTGACAAAGCTTTTGATACTGTGTCTCGCAGCTGGGTAAACTATCGATAGGTAATTAAACTCCCGCTGACTCTCCCGTGTCATAAACATGGCTCCAGCACCAGCAATATGGCTCAAATATATATATATATATATATATATATATATATATATATATATATATATATATATATATATATATATATATATATATATATATATATATATATATATGTGTGTGTGTGTGTGTGTGTGTGTGTGTGTGTGTGTGTGTGTGTGTGTGGAAATCACGAAAAATAAACACGTGATTAAAAATGTGATAGTGTCAGACTACAGAGGAAGAATTGAAACAGGAATTTCCTCAAGTACTTTCGTATATTAATACATCTTCAGAAAGCCGATAGGTAAGGTAACATCCCTTCGGAAGATGTATTAATATGCGAAAGTACTTAAGGAAATTCCTGTTTCAATTCTTCCTCCGTGGTCTGACACTGTCATATATATATATATATATATATATATATATATATATATATATATATATATATATATATATATATATATATATATATATATATATATATATATATATATCACGATTTTAGCTTTGTCTAAAATCAAATTTTAGCTATAAGACAATCGTACAATTTCAGCTATGTCTCAGGATTTCTGGTTCGTCTCAAGACATGTTTCGTGAGCGTGGACCTCGGACGCGGGTCCAAAGTTGGTCCATGAGACAGCTTATGTGTCCCCAGCCTCGGAGCTCCACCTCTCGCTGTTCGAGATAAAAAAAAAAAAATCCTTGTTCGAAACTTGGTAAGCGCCTTAAGTTTTGGGCGGTTACTAAGATCAAAGAACTTCATCAGCAGCTCGTATAACACTTTAAGACCTTTAATACATAATAATGGCGGAGTGTAGCAATATTTTGTGTGCCTGCCTCTTGCAACTTCCTCCCTCACTTGAAGGAGAAGGATATAAATGGTCTTCTTTTATAGCCTGTGAAGTCTTATTTCCTAAGCTCTTAACTCTCTGGTCGGATAAATGATCATGTTGATACTTGGCGTATTAAACCAAAGATATTTATACAAATAATAACATTATTGCTTATATTAGTGGTTGTATAATAGTTTTATGGCATATAATAGCAAATAGGGAGCCGGTTGGCCGAGCGGACAGCACACTGGACTTGTGATCCAGTGGTTCCGGGTTCGATCCCAGGCGCCGGCGAGAAACAATGGGCAGAGTTTCTTTCACCCTATGCCCCTGTTACCTAGCAGTAAAATAGGTACCTGGGTGTTAGTCAGCTGTCACGAGCTGCTTCCTGGGGGTGGAGGCCTGGTCGAAGACCGGGCCGCGTGGGCACTAAAGCCCCGAAATCATCTCAAGATAACCTCAAGATAATATTGGTATAAATAATACGAACATTTGGATCAATGCGAGAATTGATCCAATTGATTTTCTCAATAATAATTATAACAATACAAATGCTTTTAATAATGTCATTAAATAACAAAAAATAAGAACACATATTGTGTTTCCCAGCATAGTGATCTTGGAGAGAAAAGCATTAAGCTCCAGCATTTTTATTTTACAAAATAATTTAACATTTATCTATCCAATTAAAAATCAAAGTTAATGTGCATGTCTCAGTACCATACACGCAGACTCTCCAACACAGAGCCAGCCACAGAATACACACAGCCCGGCTACAGAAGACATGTTGATGGCTCTGTGTGCATTCTTCGAATTTAAAAAAAACATTGCATTCCCCTCATTCAGCTTTTGAACAAGTACTCCCCTTCAAGATCATCTACCGAACCAGAGGGGAGATGTGAGACTACCTGCCGACCCTAACATTACCAACAACAGACCAATATCGACCTCCTTACCAACAGAAACTTGCAAAAAATGCCATTTTTTGCAAGTTTTTTCTTCAATGCCATTTGGCAAATTAATAGCGATTAAGAACCACATTGTCAGCTCAACAATTGAAACACCTTGTGAGTAAAATAACTCACAATAATAGTCAATCACAATATGCCATCGCCACTTTGCTACAGATAATTGTACAGGAAAATTTCATGTTTCTTAACTTTAGTGACGAGGACCCCCCAAAAATATCCGAATAAATATTAAAAATAATTACTATAACAAAAACAGCAGAGAAAAGAACATAGACAGCAAAAAAAAGGTTAATTTGAAACTAGGAAAACATATGAACAACGCGAACAATAACATGAACAATTAGTACAATAACACTAACAGCAACAATGAAATAACAGGAATTACATTTAAAATATCAACAAGAACAATAACAAATAAAGAACATAAGAGAGCAATTAACAAATGGAGTCCAATTAACTCCATTAATTAAAAGTTGATGAAAGTAAATCTGTTATTGAAAGAAATATAATTAAATATTCTTCTATCAAAAGAAGTCAATTTTGTAATAAAAATATAAGCGCTAGGTTATATAATTTTAATCACTTCATAATTAGTAATATTTGGGATTAATTACAAGTTTAGTAATTTGTCATGTCACACAATGATGGGGTCATGTCACCCAGTGATGGAGTCATGTTACCCACTGATGGGGACATGTCACCACTCATGGAGTCATGTCACCCACTGATGGAGTCATGTTACCCACTGATGGGGACATGTCACCCACTGATGGAGTCATGTCACCCACTGATGGGGACATGTCACCCAGTGATGGAGTCATGTTACCCACTGATGGAGTCATGTTACCCACTGATGGAGTCATGTTACCCACTGATGGGGTCATGTCACCCACTGATGGGGACATGTTACCCACTGATGGAGTCATGTCACCACTGATGGAGTCATGTCACCCACTGATGGAGTCATGTCACCACTGATGGAGTCATGTCACCCACTGATGGAGTCATGTCACCCACTGATGGAGTCATGTTACCCACTGATGGAGTCATGTTACCCACTGATGGAGTCATGTTACCCACTGATGGAGTCATGTCATCCACTGATGGAGTCATGTCACCCACTGATGGAGTCATGTCACCCACTGATAGAGTCATGTCACCAGTGATAGAGTCATGTCACCCACTGATGGAGTCATGTTACCCACTGATGGAGTCATGTTACCCACTGATGGAGTCATGTAACCCACTGATGGGGACATGTCACCACTGATGGAGTCATGTTACCCACTGATGGGGACATGTCACCACTGATGGAGTCATGTTACCCACTGATGGAGTCATGTTACCCACTGATGGGGACATGTCACCACTGATGGAGTCATGTCACCCACTGATGGAGTCATGTTACCCACTGATGGGGACATGTCACCCACTGATGGAGTCATGTCACCCACTGATGGGGACATATCACCCAGTGATGGAGTCATGTTACCCACTGATGGAGTCATGTTACCCACTGATGGAGTCATGTTACCCACTGATGGGGTCATGTCACCCACTGATGGGGACATGTTACCCACTGATGGAGTCATGTCACCACTGATGGAGTCATGTCACCCACTGATGGAGTCATGTCACCACTGATGGAGTCATGTCACCCACTGATGGAGTCATGTCACCCACTGATGGAGTCATGTTACCCACTGATGGAGTCATGTTATCCACTGATGGAGTCATGTTACCCACTGATGGAGTCATGTCATCCACTGATGGAGTCATGTCACCCACTGATGGAGTCATGTCACCCACTGATAGAGTCATGTCACCAGTGATAGAGTCATGTCACCCACTGATGGAGTCATGTTACCCACTGATGGAGTCATGTAACCCACTGATGGGGACATGTCACCACTGATGGAGTCATGTTACCCACTGATGTGGACATGTCACCACTGATGGAGTCATGTTACCCACTGATGGAGTCATGTTACCCACTGATGGGGACATGTCACCACTGATGGAGTCATGTTACCCACTGATGGGGACATGTCACCACTGATGGAGTCATATTACCAACTGATGGAGTCATGTCACCAGTGATGGAGTCATGTCACCCACTGATGGAGTCATGTCACCACTGATGGAGTCATGTTACCCACTGATGGAGTCATGTCACCACTGATGGAGTCATGTCACCCACTGATAGAGTCATGTCACCAGTGATGGAGTCATGTCACCCA
This sequence comes from Procambarus clarkii, assembly GCF_040958095.1. Classification (NCBI taxonomy): domain Eukaryota; kingdom Metazoa; phylum Arthropoda; class Malacostraca; order Decapoda; family Cambaridae; genus Procambarus; species Procambarus clarkii. The sequence goes on along the minus strand of NC_091203.1, from coordinate 21,120,721 downwards.
CTGATGGAGTCATGTCACCCACTGATGGAGTCATGTCACTCACTGATGGAGTCATGTCACCCACTGATGGAGTCATGTCACCCACTGATAGGGACATGTCATCACTGATGGAGTCATGTCACCCACTGATGAAGTCATGTCACCACTGATGGAGTCATGTCACCGACTGATGGAGTCATGTCACCGACTGATGGAGTCATGTCACTCACTGTTAGTTCTATAGAACTTCTGGTTGCAATTTTTTTCCATATCATAGCTCAGTTGATTAAGGCAGCGTCTGGTATGCTCTCGGACGCAGGTTCGAATCCTCGTCACGGCCCTTATGGACTTTTTCATTTAACACTCCTGAACCCTACGGTGTTAAATGAACAGAAATCGACTTGAGAATGGTCCAGGACGGACTGAAACGTCGTCGTCCCTTCAATTTCTAGTGTGTGGTCTGGTCAACATACTTCAGCCACGTTATTGTGACTCATCGCCTGCAAATGAACAGAGTCTTGACCTCAACGGAACACATGACGAATGTCTCCCATTGGTCATGTCTTCCAAGAGTCTGGAACTAAGCGGTGAGGCGTGAGTGACTACAAGAGCTGACGAGTCTGTAGAGTTCCTCATCCGGGAAACTGTCATCTTCCACCAATCTCAAGTCTTGGTTACACCTATACACACTTTACCATTGTCGGAGACGGAAAAGCGTGTAAGGCATTTCTGCGTCACCTTCTGTACGATATTACTTTTCCTCGGCCACCTTCATGTGCAATAACACGCTAATTATCATAGCGTGATATTGCAGATGACTGTGCAATATATGACTGTGCAGATGACTGAGCAATATATGACTGTGCAGATGACTGTGCAATATTTGACTGTGCAGATGACTGTGCAATATATGACTGTGCAGATGACTGTGCAATATATGACTGTGCAGATGACTGTGCAGATGACTGTGCAATATATGACTGTGCAGATGACTGAGCAATATATGACTGTGCAGATGACTGTGCAATATATGACTGTGCAGATGACTGAGCAATATAACATTCAATAAGAAAACAATTTGAGTGAATATAATTCCTGAACTGACACTGGAGGTCCACGTTAATAAGGTTACTTTAATACCATATGGGGGAATTTTCGGGTAAACATTAGAACACGTTTCTATTATAATCCTCAGTAATGTCTCTAAGAGAACATATACATCTTGCTGTGAAAAACACAAGTGTAAGCAGCATCGGCCTGAAACCCGCACCTGGTGAAGCAAATCCCGCCAAACACCGAAACCACGACGTTGGTACAACGTTCGAACAAGTTTTAACACCTTCTAACCAGTTATAACAACCAATATAGCAAGTTGTAACAACGTTCTAATACGTCATAAACACGTTAAGCCAAGATGGAACAACTTTATTACAAGTTGTAACAAGCGGAAAATAGAGGCAGTTACGGTTTGTGCTTCCAGGGTGTTACGGCCCTACTGGGTCGCAACCGGGTTCTTTTCTGGTGATATTAGAATTCGGGAATCCGGCCTCAAGTTAGTAGTGGCTTTCAAGGGGTGTGTTCCGTAACGCAAGTTAAATTAAAGGGGAAGGGATACAAATGCTCGGATTTATATATATAATCACCACCACCATAAATAAATATATAAACAGTCACACGGGGGTTATAAACACTATAATGTACAGGATTGTCTTCCTCTGAAGACACAGGATGCTCCACAGTGCTCACGATGAGTAGCCCTGGTTCTCTTCTTCGGCCCACGATGAATCCTGTTTGATTCTCTCTGCGAATCTACCCTGGCCACAGGCCAGCCAAATCACAGTCCCACTGGGTGCTCCGTCGTGGAGGCCTTCAACCACCAATCCAGCCTGTAGCTGGCAGGTTCCGATCAGCTCCGCTGTGTAGGCCACTCCACGACCGTTACTAGGGTTGCGAGCCCTAGGCAGGAGTCTTGTGTGATTCCGCTGATCACTCTCCTCTCTCAGTACCACAGTGGCTAGTCTCTTCCACCAGCCAGCCCCGGATACGACGATTCCTCGACTCTGCCACGTCACAGGCAGGCTAACACTCTCAATAGTGTTCGTCCGGGGGTGACTCACAGCTTCTTCAGAGCAAACTCGTGGAGAGACTTTGACTGCCTTGGGTAGACTGCCCCATCGTCCAATACAGCAGTCCCAGGTCGACTCTGTAATCAGACACGTCATTAATACTGGGACTAGGGAACCTCACTTACAGGCTTAGACACAAACGTCCACCTATCCACTCCATAGATGGCGTTGCTGTCTAAGCGCCACCTCACCACAGGTCAGCAGCGGCTATGTTATGAGCTGATCAAGACGGGAATCCATCACCTGTGGCCGGTATATCCCGTCCTCACTAGATGGCGCTGTCCATTTGGAGGGGGTTTCGGGAGCAGACTCACAGATGGTGTTGTCGTCACTGCTCCGTGCTCGGACGCTGGACTCGGGTCCGTAACACAGGGAAACCGAACTGGAATTAAGTCCCAGAACTGAGAGGTTTACGCGACAGAGATATGTTAAGGGAAATTAATCTCGCCCCCAAATGACAGAAGAAACATAAGAGATTTGATCACTAAACATTAGTTACTGGAATTAATAAATATCTAAAAAAAATAAGAGGCAATAGAAAAAGCTAAAAATTAAAAGGTATCTAAAAATCTAAGGTAAAAATGTATATATAAAAATCTAAAATATGAGGTAATAGGAATAAAATTGGACCAGACAACCTCCTTAAATTGAGAGAAAATAGGAAAGTAAACTTAAGTGGAACCTGGAAACGAAATTTGCAAAGCACTCCAATCTACAAAGCAATTTGCAAAGCGAGGGAGGGGCCTCGTAGCCTGGTGGATAGCGCGCAGGACTCGTAAGTCTGTGGCGCGGGTTCGATTCCCGCACGAGGCAGAAACAAATGGGCAAAGTTTCTTTCACCCTGAATGCCCCTGTTACCTAGCAGTAAAATAGGTACCTGGGAGTTAGTCAGCTGTCACGGGCTGCTTCCTGGGGGTGGAGGCCTGGTCGAGGACCGGGCCGCGGGGACACTAAAGCCCCGAAATCATCTCAAGATAACCTCAAGCACTGAGAGAAAAAGTTGTAGAAGCCACCTCCCTCCACATCCTTAAGGTCAGATTTGACAAATAATTTAAATGTTACAATAATTAATTTATAAAGTCTCTGGCAGATACGTACAGATAGATAAGGTCTAATCCGTCTTTTTCTCTCCTCCTCCTTCACTCATTTCTCAGCTTGATCTCTATCTTTCTTTTGCTCTCTCGGTTAGTCCCCAACATTCTCACTCATCTCCGATTCGTCTACCCATCATCCTTACTCATCTTCTTCTCGTCCTCAGCGTCTTTACTAATCTGAGGCTCGGCCCTAGAATACTTACTCATCCGAGACTTGTCTCCAGCATCCTCACTCATCTCTGAATCATTCTCAGCATCCCCACTCATCTCTGAATCATTCTCAGCATCCTCACTCATCTCTGAATCATTCTCAGCATCCTCACTCATCTTTGAATCATTCTCAGCATCCTCACTCATCTCTGAATCATTCTCAGCATCCTCACTCATCTCTGAATCATTCTCAGCATCCTCACTCATCTCTGAATCATTCTCAGCATCCCCACTCATCTTTGAATCATTCTCAGCATCCTCACTCATCTCTGAATCATTCTCAGCATCCCCACTCATCTTTGAATAATTCTCAGCATCCTCACTCATCTCTGAATCATTCTCAGCATCCTCACTCATCTCTGAATCATTCTCAGCATCCTCACTCATCTCTGAATCATTCTCAGCATCCTCACTCATCTCTGAATCATTCTCAGCATCCTCACTCATCTCTGAATCATTCTCAGCATCCTCACTCATCTCTGAATCATTCTCAGCATCCTCTCTCATCTCTGAATCATTCTCAGCATCCTCACTCATCTCTGAATCATTCTCAGCATCCTCACTCATCTCTGAATCATTCTCAGCATCCCCACTCATCTCTGAATCATTCTCAGCATCCTCACTCATCTCTGAATCATTCTCAGCATCCCCACTCATCTCTGAATCATTCTCAGCATCCTCACTCATCTCTGAATCATTCTCAGCATCCTCACTCATCTCTGAATCATTCTCAGCATCCTCACTCATCTCTGAATCATTCTCAGCATCCTCACTCATCTCTGAATCATTCTCAGCATCCTCACTCATCTCTGAATCATTCTCAGCATCCTCACTCATCTCTGAATCATTCTCAGCATCCTCACTCATCTCTGAATCATTCTCAGCATCCTCACATTTCTCAGACACGTTCCCAGGGTCGTCACTCATCTAAGACTCCTCCCCAGCATCCCCACTCATCTCCAGCTCACCGCAGCATCTCCAATAATCAAAACAGACAAGCAACACTCCATCTTAAAGTCTTACGAGATAACTCTCCCATCAGTCAGGCTTTCACTCTCTCCAACTGTTCTCTCCCGTGTTCATACTATTTTCTACGAACAGTTGAGCTGTGAACAGTTCATCTACAAAGACGCTTAAATGCATTGCTATATCACTTTGGGACACAACTGATAAATATCTTAAGACTCTGATGTCTTATTGGTCGATTATATGTATGGACTTCGTCATTAATTGCATATTTTCCGGTTATTACAGTCGTTGCAAGGTTTCGGTAGCATGTATGGAGACTTTATGTATT